>NC_053496.1:24262756-24562756 GCF_905171775.1 Rana temporaria | reverse complement strand
CTATGTGAATCTAGCCCAGTGCAGTGAGCAATGCCACCCTAAGACAGGACAAATGTTATTTGCAGAATTGCCAGATAAAAAAATAAAAAAAAGTTATAAAACAAATGCAGCCATCACATCTAAGGACTGGCAAGGTTCTCTATATTACATTTTTTCTTCTTGGGTTTTGATTCTCTTTAAGTTCATTTACTAACCTGACTATTTCCCATAAGGCCTGCTGTCCAGATGCACACATACTGAGAAAGCATTATTGCTCTTTTTCCTAAATAGTTTTTAGGAAACATAATTACATAAAGTCGAAGGTAAGCCGTGTCAAATGTCTCTAATAATAAGGAAGGCTGAACGCGGAGAGTTTCTGTGGTAATGGTGGTATTAATGAGATCTTCTCATGGTTTTGATTAGAGAAAGTGAGAAAATGAAAAGCAGATTTGTCATTCTCCGCAGCAGAAACGTGATACGTCTCAGTGTTTAAGTAATATTTCCTCTCGCACACGAAACGCCATTCTTAGGCATCGAAAAAAAGTGTCAAGGGCAACTGCCAGTGACAGGAGTGGGACACGGCGCTTAACCCGAGACTGGAACAACAAATATAGATTACCTTGTCTTCCGCAGGAGGGTTACAGATGAGACTCCATGCACACACTATGTGCAGATAAATATATATTGGTCGAAAAAAGGTCGGTATGGTTTCTGGGGAACCTGTTCACACCTCTGCACTTAAAATGCTGCATTTTAATGTTTTTTTTTTCCCAAGTGTGTTCTTCATACGTGTTTTTTTTTTTGTTTTTTTTCAAGTGTGTTCTTCATACGTGTTTTTTTTTTTTTAACACAAAAAATAAATAAAAAAAGGCCCTTTAAGATCCTTGGGGCTCAAGAGTCACCAGTATAATTAACCAAAATCCTGTTTTATGGACTACTATGGGCCACTACACAAATATTTATTTAATGTTTATATACGTCCTAATTAAAAATTAGATATACTGTATATACTCGAGTACAAGCTGACCCGAATATAAGCCTAGGTCCCCCATTTTACCCCAAAAAACTGGGAAAACGTATTGACTCGAGTATAAGCCTAGGGTGAGAATGCAGCAGCCACTGTAAGCGGAAAAGAGGGTCAACAATGCCCATTGGCAGCCTCACTGTGCCCAACCTCACTGTGCCCATTACCACCTCACTGTGCCCAACCTCACTGTGCCCATTGCCACCTCACTGTGCCCAACCTCACTGTACCCATTGCCACCTCACTGTGCTCAACCTCCATGTGCCCATTGCCACCTCACTGTGCCCAACCTCACTGTTCCCATTGCCACCTCACTGTGCCCAACCTCACTGTGCCCATTGCCACCTCACTGTGCCTAACCTCACTGTGCCCATTGTAACCTCACTCTGCCCATTGCCACTGTGCACATTGCCACCTCACTCTGCCCATTGCCACCTCACTGTGCCAGAGTTAGTGTACCTGAAATTTTTACAGGCTGCTGGCATCCATTCATTGTTTAAAAGTCGCGGTCTTCTCCTGGTCCCGTTCCGTGATAGGCGTTTCCCAGCAGCCTATCGCGGACGTCTTCTCATCCTCGGACTCGGTTTTCCAGCAGACACTGTGTTCAGTGTTCCGCCTATCACGGATGTTCTCTTGTCTGAGGATGAAAGGACGTCCGTGATTGGCAGAACACTGAACACAATGTCTGCTGGGAAACCAAGTCCGAGGATTAGAGGACATCCGTGATAGGCGGAACACTGAACACAGTGTCTGCTGGGAAACACCTATCACGAAAGGGACCAGGGGGAAGCTGCGACTTTTAAGCAATGGACACTTGCGGCCCTTAAGGTACACTGACTCGAGTATTAGCCGAGGGGGGTATTTTCAGCCTTAAAAAAGGGCTGAAAAACTTGGCTTATACTCTAGTATATACGGTAGCTGTATCTCATAAAAAAATTAACAATATTACATTATATTACATAATATTACATTACATTACAACAGAATGCTGAATTAACCTATATATACAGTATATATATATATATATATATATATATATATACCCCCATGGGGGTCCTCAGGGGGCGGAGCTCTGGATGAGGAGGACTCTGGGATGAGCGGGGCTATATGGAGAAGGATCGAGGGACACGGAGGAGCCGGTGACTGGCCGAACATATAAGTAGGGACGATGACACAAAGCAGCCAGTGTGCGGTAGAGGCGGGGGCTCTGCTACTCACCCCATCCTCCAGCCACCCGGGTGCTGCTATTGCTACCCACCTCTAGCTCTTTAATTCGGCAAATTAGGTGGTCGCGAGGCCCCTGTGGGTGCGAGGCCTAATTAGAGAGCCGCCTCTGACACTGTCTGCCATATAGACATCCACTAGAGGAAGAATTCTCAAGTCTATAATGTCCATTCAAAAAGATGCTAATGGCAACTAAAAATGTAAATGTAGAATCAAAAATGAAATTTTGGTAAGCATTAGCCTAATATATAAATGTAGTTTTCATTTAAAGACCAATTCTACCTAAACTGATGTGTCAGTTATGGGTTGGATGAAATCTCCTAACAGCTTGGTAGCAGCTTTCTCTGCAGTAGTTTGTGTCTGCATTCCTCTTTCAAGGCAATGATGACAGGGAAACTCTTGTACTTTCCGTGATTATTTTATACTGACAGCGTGACATTAATATTTATATGTACAAAGTCCAATGAGAGTACCATGCAAGCAAACTGAGATTCCAAAAACCTTTAAAGCCATTTTGCAGCTATGGCAAATTTTACATAACTACATTGGTCCAGCTGGACCAATATAAGTATGTATGTATGCATTGCACCTAGCTGATCCCCCTGGAAGCTGGAAATCCCTTTGGTATGTAGCACCCTGCTCCCAATGAGTGGGCACGATTTTTTAAAATTATAGTTGCCTGGGCAGTAATTTGTTGTTCAAATTCATGGCTCTGTTCCAGTATCGCTGGTTGCATGATTTTCCCTCTGACGTTGGGTGTCACTGTCACCGCTGGTCAGAGTTGGAAAGGCAACGGGCTGGATGCATTGGGTGCCTCTTTTCCAGAAGCAGCCCAGAGGGCGTGGTTAACCCGCTGTGCATTCTGGGAGGGGGTACTTAAGGAACAGACACCATTTTGTGGGGTTCGTCTTCCGATCCCACCCTGAGGGCCCTCCTGTCCTCAGGGATGTGTTAGCAGTTACCGCCTCTGGGCCACGTTGGCCTGAGGCCTCGCAAACTGAGATGTAGACTCAGGAGCTACTGGGGTCTACTGATCAAGGGATGATCCTGTGTCGCCTTACCTTCTGGAAGGCACCGAGCAAATGAGGACTCAATTGGAGGATATATCTGGATTTCAAAGTTTACCTCACAGTGCTGCCGGAACGGCTGAAAGATCCTGGCACTGAGAGTTCTACCTTTACCTAGTCTGTGGCAGAGACTATCGAACAAGTTCTACCATTCACCTAGTCTGTGACAGAGACTATCGAACAAGTTCTACCATTCACCTAGTCTGTGACAGAGACTATCGAACAAGTTCTACCATTCACCTAGTCTGTGACAGAGACTATCGAACAAGTTCTACCATTCACCTTGTCTGTGGCAGAGACTATCGAACAAGTTCTACCATTCACCTTGTCTGTGACAGAGACTATCGAACCAGTTCTACCATTCACCTAGTCTGTGACAGAGACTATCGAACAAGTTCTACCATTCACCTAGTCTGTGACAGAGACTATCGAACAAGTTCTACCATTCACCTAGTCTGTGGCAGAGACTATACTTTGATCGAGCTTCGCACCAGCTGCTAGACTAGTGAGAGTGGGCCTATCCGTTGGTTGCTGAGCCCAGCGTGGAAATGGTTGTTCCTCTGGACCTAGATGTCATGAATATGCAGTAGTCTCTCAGCTTACCTGTTTCCATCTGTTCATTAGAGGCCCGACCCTGTTCTGGTTCCCTTTTTATCACTTCCTCATCCTGTATGGCCCCACCCAGGCCATCCCAGGAAGTCTATATTAACTGTTGCACTACAGGTCTGCAGTGCTGTTCAACAGTGTTGCTTTTCTTAAGTTCCTGTCTGCAGTGTGCTACTATTGTCTTCCTGTGTACCGTTTTTGGCTTGTCCCTGACTTCTCCTGCTTGCCTGTGACCCTGACCTTTTGCCTGTCTCCTGGTTACCCTTGTCTGCCTGTTGCCCTGACCTCGGACTACCCATCACTACCGTTTGTCCTGCCTGCTGCTTCCCCTCTCTCCCTGTGGAGTGTGACCTAGGGAATCCCAGGGGTCGCGACCTGGATCCAGCTGCGGAGAAGGCCATCCTCACCACTAGGGGCTCTGGTGAACACAAAGCTGGGTCTTAGACTCCGCGCCCTGGGTGATCTTGGGTTTGCGCTTCCTCCCTGATAGCAGAAGTCGGCTATAGGGTTCACTACCCTGAGGTGCATCCCTGACCTCAACGGGGTGCACTTGTCACCTGGCTACGGGTGACTTGACACTAGAAAGAGTATCTGTGGTTTGCAAGTCAGATGCCTGAATTTCCCCTAAACCTCCATCCCTCTTTTCTGAAGTTGCCTTTAATAAAAACCCTCTCTGCAAGGGAGAGAAAAAGAGACTTGGTGTTTGGTGCAGACATTTCTTCCTTTAACAACTTCTTCAAGGAGAACCTCTGAGACGGACGCACGGAACAGTAATGTAATTGCAAGCCCAAATTCTAAACCAGCAGCTCCTTCAGGGGTAGTGCTACAGGTACATTTACAACAGTGATTACTGCCCTGCTGCATTTTGAACAGAGGAGGCCACTTACTCAACATGGGCACCATTTAAAAAACATTCTGCATTTCCTCATTGAATCCAAAGTGTTCTCTAAATGGACAGGGTGAAGAGGTAGGGTGGTGACATCACAATTTCTGAATGGCAACCATGCCCACCCAGTGACCTTCTCTGTTCACAAAGCAGCATGGCAGCTGTTTAGCACAGGATATAGAAGTCACTAGCTATCCACTATGAGTAGTGGAGCCTACTAAAGTGATTTACAACTTCCATGGGACTGGCCAGGCATGGCACATGCATAGATCCACTGGTCCAACCTGGTCCAATCTAACTATGCAAAATAGCTATGCCTGCATTTCAGCTTTAATAATAGTATTGATTCTCAAACAACAACACAGAGGATACAGGAAAAAGAAATCTCGCGCCAAATGAATTACACTAAATTATATACTTGATAAATCAAGTGACTAACTGAGTGAAGCTGCTCCCAAATAAAATCAGGTGACTGACTTGCATATATTGTATAGTGAGGTGAGGGGCGCTATATCAAAATAGTGGATGCGTGTCACAATGTGCGTTTGAGTAGTACACAGTGTAACTGTGTACCCAAATCTATGTGAAAAACCAAACAGATTATAGTCTAAACTCTATAAGTACAATAGTGCCAAATGCTGTGGAAAATAAATAAAATATATAAAAAAAAAAAAAATTTAAAAGAATGTCCAGCAAATAAATAGTTAAGTGCAAAATGGATCCAGTGTTGTATCAAGTCCAGGTGCAAAATGCAAATAATCCAATCCCAAATGGCAGGGAAAAATGCAAATGCTAAAGTGCTTGTGAATCTTCAAAATAGCCAAAGTGCGAGAAAGAAGTGATCCGCCTTCACCTATAGGTCACCAGAATAATAATGGATGGCTCCTTACCACACGGTGTTGACCAGATTACTTAAAATATGGTCGATCAGGCTTGTTTTAAATGAGGATCAGCAGGGTCTCATTGGATTCCAATGTCAGCGATTGCAGCAAATGGTGTACCAAGAAAGGAGAAGAGATACCACCATAGTGTAAAACCATTTAATATACAAAAGTTAAAATTACAATGCCAAATGGCCTCTTACTGTTGCTGGTGCCCGTTCCCGGCACTGAGGCTGTAGGTGGTGGGGATAGTAAGACAAGATAAGAGATGGCCGCGTCCTGGTCCACTAGCGTGCGTTCCACCGCTAGTTGTCCATCAGCGTATCCTGAAGACGGTTTAACTGAAACGTGACGTCGAGGCGGTATCCGAGCGCACACGCATAGCCACGCACTTCCGGTCTCACTGGTTGATGGACAACTAGCGGTGGAACGCACGCTAGTGGACCAGGACGCGGCCATCTCTTATCTTGTCTTACTATCCCCACCACCTACAGCATCAGTGCCGGGAACGGGCACCAGCGACAGAACACCATTTGCTGCAATCGCTGACATTGGAACCCAATGAGACCCTGCTGATCCTCATTTAAAACAAGCCTGATCGACCATATTTTAAGTAATCTGGTCAACACCGTGTGGTAAGGAGCCATCCATTATTATTCTGGTGACCTATAGGTGAAGGCGGATCACTTCTTTCTCGCACTTTGGCTATTTTGAAGATTCACAAGCACTTTAGCATTTGCACTTTTCCCTGCGATTTGGGATTGGATTATTTGCATTTTGCACCTGGACTTGATACAACACTGGATCCATTTTGCACTTAACTATTTATTTGCTGGACATTCTTTTAAAACATTTTTTTTTTTTTTTTTATATATATTTTATTTATTTTCCACAGCATTTGGCACTATTGTACTTATAGAGTTTAGACTATAATCTGTTTGGTTTTTCACATAGATTTGGGTACACAGTTACACTGTGTACTACTCAAACGCACATTGTGACACGCATCAACTATTTTGATATAGCGCCCCTCACCTCATTATACAATATAAACAACACAGAGGAACCAACGCATTTCAGGAGCTCACAGGCCTTCTTCTTATTCAGGGCTACAGCACAGACATGAAAACATATGAAATTCTACGTATGCCTTGTATGTGATGTAGCCCCCAAAGAAAGGGGAAGTCTTGGAGCCTTGAAATGCTATCACATACCTGGTGCTGGAAGCAAATAAAGAGAGAGCTTCACTTGCGACTATGTTCCAAACTCACCTGAAGGTGGAACAGGAGGAGACAGGCCCAAAGTAGCACGGGTTACCTGCTGGAATGCTTGCAGAGGTGTTCTGACTAAAATGCTTATCAGAGGAACACCTGGGAGTACAGCTGATGCACTGGAGTGGTGTCTGCAGACAGGTGGTGTCCATGGAGAGAAGTCAGTTCGAAGCCATGGTCAGGTGCCAGGTGGGGATCAGAGCAAGCGTGGTCAGGTGGACAGCTGGGGTCATACACAGGGGAGCAGTGAGAGAAGATCTGTTAAACAAGCTGGGTCAGGTCAGGAGGCAGGCAGAAGACCCAGGGCAAGCAAAGTCGGTAACAGTTCACAGAAGCTAGGGGGTTACAGGAACAAATGCACTGGAGAAGCTGAAGATCAACCAGTAATTGCAGAGAGTGAGTGGCTTCCTTATAAAGACCGTTTGGAGCCAAACTGTGCTGAGAGCGTGCGTAACTATGCACCGGTGTGCATGTGTGTCGGAGCGCATCTGTGCACGCACCTGTGCGCCAGCATGCATGGGTATGCCAATGCACATCGTGCTTGCCCTTGTGCACCCATTGTGTGCAGTGCGCATTCCTGTGACCATGCAGGAATGCCAGGTCTTTGCACACCTCTGTTGTTGACAGTGCCCTGACAAATGCATTGAATGCTCTGTGTTGCTATTTGTGAATCAATTCTGTTACTAAAGCTGAATCCTAGGTATGGCTGTTTTTGAATAGTCACATTGGTTTAGGTAAGACCAATGTAACTGTGCATATGCATTTTAGGACTCTTAAGCCTGGTACACACGATTGTATTCTCTGTGGACAAAGCATAGGACTTTTGTCCGAAGGGCGTTGTCCATGAACTTGTCTTGCATACAAACGGCAAATAATTGGCGGCCAACAATCACGAAACAACGTGTTTTTTCAGCTCTTTAGCGCCACCCTTTGGGCAACTTCTGCTGATGTTGTGTTATGGTTAGCATTGCTTCTGAGCATGCGTGTTTGTACTTTGGAGTTTTGTCCGAAGGACAGGGCCGCCATCAGGGGGGTACAGGCAGTACTCAAGTAAGGGGCCCAAGTGTCCCAGGGGGCCCGCTCCACCTACAGCAACTTTTTGTTTGTTTGTGTTTTGGCAGCAGGCAGCAGCACAAGAAATTAATCTATCACCTGCTGCGCCGCCGCTAGGGCGAGGGGTCGTTAGCATTAAGGTGCTGCTAATTTTAGCGGCGCTTTACCACTGTTATAGTGGCGCTTTTTTCCCACTAGCGGGGAGCTGAAAGCTGAGGAAAGGGTTAAAAGTGCCCACAAGCGCCACTGCCGAAGCGGTGCCAATTGATTTCAATGACGGGCGGTGGAGCAGCGGTGTATACAACGTTCCTGCATTGCCCGAAAGATGCTGCTTGCAGGACTTTTTCTAACGTCCTGCGAGTGCACCGCCCCAGTATGAAAGGGGTTTTAAACTCTGGACTAATGTTGGTGGTCAGGCTTGGGGGGGAAGGGGGCCCAGGCCTAAAGCTGTGTAAGGGGCCCCAAAATTTCTGGCTGCCCTGCCGAAGGACTTCTGTACACACAATCGGATAATCCGACAACACAAATCTGTTTTTGGAAAATTTTAAAGCATGTTTGTTGGCGGAAAATCTGACAACAAATGTCCGATGGAGCGTACAAACGGTCGGATTTTCCAACAACAGCCTGTCATCACACAATTCCCGTCAGAAAATCCCACTGTGTGTACCAGGCTTTAGACTGTTTGGTGCTCTCATAGGACTTTGTACATGTGAATCTTCAAATGGGGGCCTTTTTGTTTTAGGAATACCCCATGTTTGTCACCAGAGCGGTTTATTATGTTTGACCAATCCTTTGATTGAAATCCAGTGCCCCATCTTTAATTGTTCCAGACCCATATTTGTATTACCACCCACAACTGGCAGATGGAGTTGGAAATTCTGGTAGGGGTATTTTTTCCACAAGAAGAGACACAAGAAACTAGCTTGTCTTTTCGCTTTCTTACAACCATAAGGCCCCTTTTACACTGGGGCATTTTTTGAGCGTTATTCGAGCGTTTTTCGAGCGTTATTGGAGCGAAGCCTCATCTGCAATCCCAATGTGCTGGTAAAGCACCGCTAAGACCCTAACGTTTTAGGGCGTTTTTGCAGTGCCTCAATGTGAAAGGGAGGGAGTAACCGCTCCAGGTCGGTATGTTTGGAAATCAGCGACGGTTCAGGAAATCAAGGGTGCTGGCAATGCATGAAGCAATTGATAGAGGGAAAGACGGGATAGACAGCCGCACTCCAAAAAAAAACATAAGGTTGTCTTTATTGTAAAAAATGTATAAAAAATGCACTACAAAGCAAGCAGAACACAGGGAAAACCGCCTACGCGTTTCACACTCCGATTAGTGCTTAATCATGGCTCATGATTAAGCACTAATCAGAGTGTGAAACGCATAGGCTGTTTTCCCTGTGTTCTGCTTGCTTTGTACTGCATTTTTTATAAATTTTTTACAATAAAGACAACCTTATGTTTTATTTTGGAGTGCTGTCCATCCTGTCTTTCCCTCTATCAGTGTGAAAGGGCAAGGTGTTTTTACAGCGCTTTCAATTCATTTCAATGGAGAGGGGCGTTTTTGGAGCGTTTTTTTTTAGCGCCCAAAAGCTGCTCCAAAGATGCCGCTAGCAGGACTCAGTGTGAAAGGGCAAGGTGTTTTTACAGCGCTTTCAATTCATTTCAATGGAGAGGGGCGTTTGTGGAGCGTTTTTTTTTTTAGCGCCCAAAAGCTGCTCCAAAGATGCTGCTTGCAGGACTTTCCTCAACGCCCCGCCAGTGCAACGCCTCAGTGTAAAAAGGGTAAGGTGTTTTTACAGCGCTTTCAATTCATTTCAATGGAGAGGGGCGTTTTTTTCAGCGCCCAAAAGCTGCTCCAAAGATGCTGCTTGCAGGATTCAGTGTGAAAGGGTCCATTAAGATACATGAGGAGTGTATTATGAGCGTTTTAATAGCGCTATTTTTAACGCTAAAACGCTTGAAAAAACGCCTTCAGTGTGAAAGGGGTCTAAAAAAAAAATGCCAGGTTTGTATGGAGGTGACATTGTCATCATTTAGTGGCCCAATAGCATCATGCAACCCACGAGGGATTGAGATTATCCATTGTTACCGTCTCCTATCAATAAAACAGAGACATGGAAAAGGTCTGGAGAAGCCATGTATTTATAATGGCTTTTTGCCCCCGGGCCAGTTAGATCCAGAGGGTCACATGTGCTTGTCTTACTGGTAGACAGGGTCAAAGGGCACAGCAAAGCACAGGCACAAATTAATTTGGGCGTCTCGGCTTTAATTTTCTCCAAAGGAGATTTTAACACTTTTGAAGCAAAACATTTATTATTTATTTAATCTTTGTTTGTATAAGTTTGCGCTTAGGCATTACAATTACCATGAGAAACGGTATAGTTTGTCCTACGTGAAATATTTCTGCCATAAGTGTATACATAATACCAGTCTATTTAAAGTGGACCCGTCACTTAAAAAAAAAAATATTGCTTGTTGTTTTCATTTTGCATATCTTTGTGGAATTTTTAGAAAGGTAGAATATAGGATAATAAAATAAGTATAATGATAAAATTTAACATAACAAAAAATCATTGCGAAATATAAAATGTATTTTTAATATATTATTTGACAAGGATGAGTTGCTTCGGATAAATTTCCTGAAAACAATAAAAAAAAGAGACTCTTGCTAACCACTTATGATTATATGTGAAATACAAAACCAAATGTATGTTTTTTTTCCTAACGCGCCTTAAAACTTAAAAAAATAATCCAATGAAATACAAAAAAAAAACCAACAAAAAAAGACTTCCTTTGTTTTCTTTCTATTCTATTTATCCCCTTTATTTAGAGAGTGTGGGGCAGATCCACAGAGAGAGTACGCCGGCGTATCTACTGCGGCGTACTTTCAAATTTCCTGCGTCGTATCTTTGTTTTGAATCCTCAAAACAAGATACGACGGCATCTGGGTTAGATCCGACAGGCGTACGTCTTTGTACGCCTTCGGATCTAAGATGCAATTCTTCGGCGTCCGCTGGGTGGTGTTCCCGTCGTTTTCCGCGTCGAGTATGCAAATTAGCTACTTCCGACGATCCACGAACGTACGAGCGGCCGTCACATTTTTTTACGTCGTCTCTAGTCGGCTTTTTTCGGTGTATAGTTAAACCTGCTATTTCGTGGCATACTCAATGTTAAGTATGGCCGTCATTCCCGCGTATAATTTAAAAAAAATCATTTTGTTTGCGTAAGTCGTTCGTGAATCGGGCTGGACGTAATTTACGTCCACGTCACAAAAAATTACGTCCTTGCGACGGGAAATTTAGGAACGGAGCATGCGCAGTTCGTTCGGCGCGGGGACGAGCTTCATTTAAATGAAACGCGCCCCCTACTCGCCGATTTGAATTACGCGCCGTTACGCCGCGAGAGATAGACTACGCCGCTGTAACTTTCGGCGCAAAATCTTTATGGATTCGAACCAAAGCCGGGTAAGTTACGGCGGCGTAGCATATGTCAGATACGCTGCGCAGGTGCAGATCTCTGTGGATCTGCCCCTGTGCCTTTTTTTATGGAGATGAGTAGTTTTGTTTATTTAATTTACTGTTTCTTGTATATTTAATTTTTTACCTTTTTTGCATTTATTTATTATTTGTACTGTTTTTTTTTTGTATTTTTTTGTATTTTTTTACCATTTTTTTTCCAGAACGTTTTGTTTTTTAGTGGAGTAGTTTGAGTACTTTCATTTTTTCCATTTAGCGCTCTTTAAATTTGTGTTTTTTTAATTTATTTTTATTTATGTTATTGTATTTTATTATAAATGTTTTATTTAAAAAAGAAAAAAAAAACATAAAATATTGAGGTTAGTGATGGGAATTTTTTGGCACATACTGTAAAACAGAAACAGGTCCAGGATAGCTGGAAGGAGCTTCCACAACCCTCAGCTGCCATTTAAAGTCTATTGTTCCTTTAAAAAACACAAAAAACATGGAAAGTGATGTAAACTCTAACAATGAACTTCCTCTTTTTGGTCCTTTTTTGTTTGTTAAATAAAACATTGAAAATGTTTTCTTATATCTGTTTGATAAATTCAAATTTAACATTTAAACTTATTAGCATTAATATTATACCTTTAGTATTTTACTGACGTCTGTTTTCTTTCTGTGAAAAAAAAAAAAAAAAACATAAATAATTGAGAAACATTGAAAATGTTTTCTTATATCTGTTCAATACGTTTAAATAAAAAATGTGAACTTATTAGTATTGTACATTTTTTATTTTACTTTTTTCACTGTCTTGTTTTCTTTTTGTTAAAAAAAAATAAAAAAATATTAAGGTTAGTGATTGGTATTTTTGGCACATAAAATAGAAACAGGTCCAGGATAGCTGGAAGGAGCTTCCATAACCCTCAGCTGCCATTTAAAGTCCACTGTTCCCTTAAAAACCACAAAAACATGGAAAGTGATGTAAACTCTCAGGCCCCATACACACGAGAGGATTTATCCGCAGATACGGTCCAGCGGACCGTATCCGCGGATAAATCCTCTCGAGGATTTCAGAAGATTTCTATGTGATGGCGTGTACACACCATCGCATTGAAATCCGCGCTGAAATCCTCTGGCGATGACGTGTCGCGCCGTCGCCGCTATTATGACGCGGCGACGGGCGCGGTGCTGTCATATAAGGAATTCCACGCATGCGTCAAATCATTACGACGCGTGCGGGGAATCCCTTTGGACGGATGGATCCGGTAAGTCTGTACAGACGAGCGGATCCATCCGTTGGAATGGATTCCAGCAGATGGATTTGTTGTGCATGTCAGCAAATATCCGATCTGCTGGAATCCATCCCAGAGGAGATTTCTCCGCGGAAACAGATCCGCTGGCGTGTACACACCATAGGATCTATCCGCAGAAACCCATTTGCTGGGATTTATCTGCGGATGGATTCTATCGTGTGTATGGGGCCTTACAATGGACTTCCCCTTTTTGGTCCTTTTTAGTTTGTTAAATATACTGTATCATTGAAAACTAATTTTTATATCAATTCAATACGTTTAAATTAAAAAATTTAACTTATTAGTATTAGTATTATACATTTTTATTTTACTTTTTTTGCTGTCTTCTTTCTGTGAAAAAAAAACATAAAATATTGAGGTTAGTGATGGGAATTTTTTGGCACATAAAACAGAAACAGGTCCAGGATAGCTGGAAGGAGCTTCCATAACCCTCAGCTGCCATTTAAAATCCATTGTTCCCTTAAAAACCACAAAAACATGGAAAGTGATGTAAACTCTAACAATGAACTTACCCTTTTTGGCCCTTTTTGGTTTGTTAAATAAAACATTGAAAATGTTTTCTTATATCTGTTCGATAAATTCAAATACAAAATTTAAATGTATTAGTAGTAGTATTATACCTTAGGAGCCACTTCACACTGGGGCGAATTGTCAGGCGACTCAGCCGCCTGACAAGCCGCGTCCCATTCTATTCAATAGAACCGTTCTAATAGGAGCGACGCAAGCCGCTCCGACTTAGAAAAAGGTTCTTGTACGACTTCGGGGGCGACTCGGGGCGACTTGCATTGGCTTCTATACAGAAGTCTTTTTGCAAGTCGCCTCTGAAGTCGTCTTCAGGACGCCTTGTCGAGTTGCCCCCGAAGTCGTGCCGCCTCAGTGTGAACCGGCTTTTAGTATTTTACTTTTTTTCACTGTCTTGTTTTCTTTCTGTGGAAAAAAAAAAAACATAAAATATTGAGAATAGTGATGGGAATTTTTGGGCACATGAAGCAGAAACAGGTCCAGGATAGCTGGAAAGGAGCTTCTATAACCCTCAGCTGCCCTTTAAAGTCCATTGTTCCCTTAAAAAAAAAAAAAGCATGGAAAGTGATGTAAACTAACAATGGACTTCCCCTTTTTGGTCCTTTTTGGTTTTTAAATAAAACATTGAAACTATTTCTTATATTTGTTTGATAAGTGCCAGGGCTACAATCTTGTTAGTAGCATTGCTCCCAGCTATCCCTGAGAACCAGCAGGTCCCCGCGTGCATGCGCGGGAGTGACATCATCGCCATGTACAGCGCCGGAGCGGCAATAACAGGAAGAAGATGCGAGGAGACATGGCGGTGGCGGAGGACTTCCGGGGATTCGTTCTCAGGTAAGTGTCACATAATGAGCTAGTAGCTCATTATGCCTTTCTCTTGCAGGTTATTTTTTTTCCCATTTTTCGGGGGAGGGGGGGGTTTACTTCCTCTTTAAAGCGGAGGTTCACCGGTACAATATACCTTTTCCCCTTAGCTTCATGCTCGTTTTGTCTAGGGGAATCGACTAGTTGTTTTAAAATATGAGCTGTACTTACGGTTTACGAGATGCATCCTCTCCGTCGCTTCCGGGTATGGGCTGCGGGACTGGGCGTTCCTATTTTGATTGACAGTCTTCCGAGAGGCTTCCGACGGTCGCATCCATCGCGTCACGATTTTCCGAAAGACGCCGAACGTCGGTGCGCAGGCGCAGTATAGAGCCACACCGACGTTCATCTTCTTTTGGCTACTAGTGACGCGATGGATGCGACCGTCGGAAGCCTCTCGGAAGACTGTCAATCAAGAAGGAACTCCCGCTCCCGAAGACCCAGACCCGGAAGCCGACGGAGAAGATGCATCTTGAAAATGGTAAGTACGGATCATATTTTAAAACAAATAGCCGATTCCCCTAGACAAAACGAGCATGAAGCTAAGGGGATTGTTTAAAAAAATATATTAATGGGTATACTCCCGCTTTAAGGGGTTAATAAGCATGTAATTATAAAAATATATAGTAAATAAATTGTTAAAGTATACTTTACTGTACTTTTATAAATTTATACATTTTTTATTACCATGGAAGTTATCTGCAGGAGAAAACGTAATGTTTAGAACCAGTGCTTGTCAAGTGGTTAACTGGCTGAGGGAGCAAGGGTATGGTTGGGTTCGTAGTTAATGTAGGTCATTGATGGCCTATGCCTTTGGGTATATAATTCTGTAGGTGCAAAGTGTAGATTTATAAGAAGCCTCTAATTATTGCCAACCTTTGGCTAATATTGTGAAGTCTTTGTGCGCGGTATCAAAGCTTCACACCTCGTAAGTTGAATTCTCTGAAGTGTTCCTGGAGCAGATGCATCTTAATGTAATATATTCTCCGACATTTTCCAGGTCTCTTCACATGACACGAACCTTCCTTAGTGATGGTTCTGCAATAAAAACACATTACTCAGACTTGTTTCTACATGAGTGGAGCATCTGACTTTGTTTTAGCAAGTAATTTATTAATTAGTCACCGGCGTGCCTTGGGTGGTTCACATCCATTATCTTGCTTTAATAGTTTGGCTTTAGGACATTTCAAAGATACATTTTCCATTTTGTAAGCAAGCTGAAATAATTGTTTTCTCTTTAGTATCTTGTGATCATAAATCACGGAATCACTCTAAATGGCCCCGCTAGTAGCGGAATTAACTGTAATAAAAAATGGTAATAAAACAAGATAGAATCTCTTACTTAGATCTTGACAACTGGAAGACATTGGAAAATGGTGGAATAGCACTTAGCGGATGTCAAACGTGCATTTTGGACAAGCTGCGCCAAAGATTTAACTAGTGATTTTTGAGCACTGGGCGGGTTCACAACCCTTTCCATGCTGTATTTTCAAGGACATTTGGTGTTCTGGCAATAATACAACCTTTATTCGCTAGCCACCTCGTTTAGATGTGTCAAAAATACTTTGGGGTTGATTTACTAAAGGCAACTCCACTTTGCACTGCAAGTGCACTTGGAAGTGCAGTCTCTGTAGATCTGAGGGGTAGGTATGAAATGAGGGGAAGCTCTGCTGATTTTATCATCCAATCATGTTGAAGCAAAAAATTTTTTATTTTTTTTCCTTGCATGCCCCCCTCAGCTCTACAGCGACTGCACTTCCAAGAGGATTTACCTTTAGTAAATCAACCCCTTTGTGTCCCGATGTGTGTCCCAGGCTGACTCCGTCCACCATTTATTACGCATTTGTGCTGTGCTTTTATCTGTGTCAAGTCCTAAATAATCTGCACCAATCAGTGGCGTAACTAGAACCCTCAGAGTCAGGGCAGCCATCACAAATTTTGGGACCCCTTACACAGCTTTAGGCAGGGCCCCCCTGGAGCAGAGAACCGGGGGGCTCCTCTCTCCTGCCGCGAGATGATAATGGGGGGGGGATTGTGGTAACGAAAGTGTCATCGCTTCTCTTCTCTCTCCTGCCATGGAAAAAAAACACGGGAGGCAACCAGTTGCTAAAGGGGGGGGTCAGACGAAAAAAAAGGGGCGGCCGGGCCCCTGGGGACCATCGGGCCCCTTACAGGTGTAATGCCTGTACCCCTCTGTTGGCGGCCCTGCTCAGGGTGCAAGTAACCATGAAGGACCCCCCTGGCCCCCGGCCTGAGCGCTTCCTTTCCGAGCCTGTTGGCAGAATGCAAATGCGACCTTTGTGACCCTGGTAGTTCCGCCACCGGTGTCAGTCATTTTTTATTTTTGTTATTTAATTTGTATTTTTCTTTTTATCGTTTTTTTTTACAATATTATTTTTTATAATTTTTTTTACCATTTTTTAGGAGCTCTGTTGGTGGGCTTTAGTGAGATATCAAGGGTCTAAACCAGGGCTCTCAAACTGGCGGCCCTCCAGCTGTTGTGAAACTACAAGTCCCATGAGGCATTGAAAGGCTGACAGTTACAAGCATGACTCCCACAGGCAGAGGCATGATGGGACTTGTAGTTTTGCAACAGCTGGAGGGCCACCAGTGTGAGACCCCTGGTCTTAACAGACTTCTGATGTTCCACCTTTGAGACAGAGAAAGGAGATTAAGGAAACAGCCCTCAATCTCCTGCTGTGCAGCCTCAGCTGCACCGAATAAATGGACAGGAATAGCTCTGTACAGAGCTTCCTGTTCTTTCACAAACTGAAACAGTTTCCTATGCTTCATGAATGAATGGTACAGTGTCAGTGATCGGTATGGATCACTGACTCTCCATTCAAAAAATGGACTGCTCTCCATCCTGAGAGATCCTCCTTAAGGGGGTGAGGGAGGCCTGGGAAAGAGCATAGGGGGGCGGGAGAGCACAAGGCAGGCAGCAGATATAAATCAGATAGCAGGAGCGGTGGGGGTGCTGCATATAGAGGATTTGATCTCACTGCTAAATGCCTGCTTTTCCTCTTTTCCCTCCTGCAGCCGAAAAATTGAGAGATTGGTTCCTTTATATGCAGTGCCCCCTCCCCCCCCACTCCTCTCAGGTATACACTGGCCCCCTGCAACATGGGACCGGTACACCCCATGCATCAGCTAAAGAGACATTACCACCTGCCTATTCAGAGTCTGTTGCATAGTTACATAGTCAGTCAGGTTGAAAAAAGACACAAGTCCATCCAGTTCAACCACAAAATAAAAAACATAGTACAATCCCACACACCCAACTCCATACCCACAGTTGATCCAGAGAAAGGCAAAAAACAAACAAACAGCAGAGCATGATCCAATTTGCTACAGCAGGGGGAAAAAAATCATTCCTGATCCCCCGAGAGGCAATCGGATTTACCCTGGATCAACGTTATCTGCAAATCTTAGTACTCAGTTATATTCTGTACATTTAGGAAAGTATCCAGGCCTTTCTTAAAGCAATCTACTGAGCTGGCCAGAGGCACCTCTGGAGGGAGTCTGTTCCACATTTCCACAGCTCTTACTGTGAAGAAACCTTTCCGGATTTGGAGATTAAATCTTTTTTCCTCTAGACATAAAGAGTGCCCCCTTGTCCTCTGTGATGACCTTAAAGTGAATAACTCAACACCAAGTTCACTATATGGACCCCTTATGTATTTGTACATGTGGATCATATCCCCCCTTATGTGTCTGTAACACATAAATGCACTTGGAAGAGGGAGGAATGGTGTCTGGAAATGTAACTCTCCTTAGAATAGGAACAGCAGGGGGTAGGCTAAGCATTTATTAAAAAGAGGTAATAATCCAAAAAATGCAAGCCACAGCAAACAACGGAATAAAGGAGCTGACGCATTTCACACTTTCGAAAGTGCTTATTCATAGCTGAGAATAAGCTACGAATAAGCACTTTTGAAAGTGTGAAACGCGTCAGCTCCTGTATTTCGTTGTTTGCTGTGGCTTGCATTTTTTAGGATTATTACCTCTTTTTAATAAAGGCATTGATTTTGAGTGCGGCTGTCCAGAATTTTCTCCTCACCCACATAAATGCACTTGGAGATTGTTTCTGTACCCAGCCCCAACCAAAGGTAGCGGGTAGCAGGGGGCTTAAGTCAGAGTCGAATGGCAGTGTCCCCTGATAGCCCACCCCCTGAAAGTTATCCATACTTCTTCCCACTTCTCTGCAGGAATTCTTTCTAAGTAAGCACTTGTGTCAAATGGTGTTGGAATTGATCTGGGTGGATAAAGTCAGTGAACCCTCCTCTACCATACCATATACACACACACACACACGATTGGCAGTGTTCAGGCCTGGCGATTGATTACTCGGGACCAAGAACTGTTACATGAGGAAGTTTATTGACCCGCCACATACCCAAAAGCCCCCCTCAGTTACAGCAGCAGAACGGGGACTCTGACAGAGCAGGGAAGTGGCAAGGGAGCATTAGGGTTGCCAACTCATCCCTTTAATTCAGGACACATTTGAATTACACAGGTTCTGAGGCTAATATAATGTACATAATTCTCTTAGTGAGTTTAATTACCAACTTAATCAGCCACAGAACCTGTGTAATTAATATGTGTCTTGGATTAAAGGGATGAGGTGGCAACCCTAGGGAGCATGGATGGGGGATTCTACCTTGCTGTGGGGGTGGGCTATCTGGCGGCACTGCTAATTCAGTAAGTGACTGTGTCTCATTGAACTTGAATTTGAAAGGGGAATTCAATTCCTCCCATTATACAAGCATAATTGGAGGGGCACTGCCATTCAAATCTTTGTTAAGAGGAATAGATCCCTCTTTAGGAAAGCACTAAATGCCATAATTTGTCAATGGTCTAAAAAAATTAGGGATGCACCGATATATCGGCGGCCGATACATATCGGCCGAAAATAGCTGTTTTGGGGAAATGCCGAAACAACTTAAAAATTGCCGATAATGACTAGTGGTGCAACGCGAGATTGCAGAGCGGTAAAACACACACTGAAATTGTCTCCGCTCTGCTCACACACAGCCCCCGCCTGTTACTAACCACGATGTGATAGACAGAATGCGGGTCTAATGCTGAGATGTGTTCTGTCTATCACAGCGTGGGGTTAGGAGGCAGGGCTGTGTGCGAGCAGCGTGGGGACAGTTTCAGCATTAAGGCGGTGAGTTGCTTTCCTTTCTAGTAGAACATGTGTGCACTGTGCAGCCATCCGTCCTTCCCTCCCACCTCCCTCAGCTGGCTCTATCTTTGGCAATCTTCCCCCCCCCCTCCTCCCCCCGGCTGCCTAGTCTGGCTCCTGTCCCTGCCGCCAATGCACTCCTGTTTTTGGAGGTGACAGGGTTAATAAAGAGAACCTGTCACCTCCAATTGCTATCACACAATTATTTTCTCCTGTGTGATAGCAATAAAGTTAAGTGTATAATCAATAATAATTAAATTAATAAAACAAGTTATTAAAAAGTAAAGAATAAGAAAAATAATATTAAAAATAAGAAAATTATACAAAAATAAAAAAAGTAAAACGACAAGCTACAAAAAAAAGTGATAAAGTAATAACAAAAAAAAAGAAAGAAACAAGAGGCGGCAATTGGGGGACAGTGATAGGATGCTCCATACATTTTTGCAATCCGACTGTACTGTTTTAACATAAATTTATAAAAAAAAAAAAAGAAAAGTAATTTTCGGTTTCGGTTTTCGGCCTGACATTTTTTTTATTTCGGTTTCGTTTCGGTTCTGAAATTTCCATTTCGGTGCACCTCTAAAAAAAATATTTTGTTAAAACCTGCCCCTATATACATAACACATGTAATAATCCCATAATACTGGGCCTAAAAAAAAATCCATGCCCCCCCATGCCTGTTTGCAATAAGGCCTTATGCACACAGGCACCTGGAGTGATACAACCTAAACTTTGAAAGTATATTCCCGCCCAGAAGCAACAGGTTTTGTGTACAGCCATCCATAGAAATCAATGGCTGTATGAAGATATACTGGGGTGGATTCAGTAAGCAATTGCGTCTGCGTAACCATAGTTACGCAGCGCAATTGCTTAGTTGCGCCGGCGTAACGACTTTTCTGTATTCAGAAAGCTCGTTACGCCGACTGCAGCCTAAGATATGACTGGCATAAGGCTCTTATGCCGTCGTATCGTAGGCTGCATTCTTACGATGGCCACTAGGTGGCGTTCCCGTAGTGGTCAGCGTAGAGTATGCAAATTGCATACTCACGCCGATTCACAACCCTACGCGCGCCCTGCGTTTGCGTTCGTCGGGTTCCGCGTAAGGCTGCTCCTACTATTAGCAGGGGCAGCCAATGCTAAGTCTACCCGTCATTCCCGCGTCGCGATGTTTGAAAATTACGTCGTTTGCGTAAGTGAATCGTGAATGGCACTGGACACCATTTACGTTCACGTTAAAGCAAATGACGTCCTTGCGACGTCATTTGCCGCAATGCACGTCAGGAAAGTTTCCCGACGGAGCATGCGCACTACGTTCGGCGCGGGAACGCGCCTAATTTAAATGATCCACTCCCCCTAAGGGATCATTTAAATTACGTGCGCTTACGCCGGCCATTTTTACGGAGCGCCTTCGCAAATTACGGAGCTACTGCTTCCTGAATCAAGCGTAGCGCAAGTAATTTACGGAGGCGTAGCGTAAAAACATAACGCTGCGCCTCTGTAAGAAGTGCGCAGCAGTACCTGAATCTACCCCACTATATGTTGCCACTTGCATAAACACGCTCATGACGCTACAGACGTATGACCCCGGACGCAGGCTGTCTGCAACCAGGAGCGTTATACATCTTTATGTATGCGCATGTATTCTGTCAAATTCTCAAACACATCAGAAACGCCAACTACTTAACTTCCGGTTTCTTTAAACCAACGATAATTGGAGTTTATAGAATATAGAGTTTGGTGTAGGATATTATGAGCGGAGATTCTTACTCCGCTCCGATACTAGCCAACAAAATGGCTGCCTCCAAGGCGGCGGCAACGTTGTCCTCGTTAGCCGCTGTGCTGACAAAACAGCTCAATATTACTGTACCAAACTATTTGGGTGCCAGTGTTGTGTCGAACCACCAATTTGGCAAAATCTCCAATTACTAAGGGTTTAAAAAAACCGGAAGTGATGTGGTTGGAGTTCCTGGTGGGTTGGAGAAATTGGCAGAACACCTGCATACTGATTGATTTCTATGGGGAACAATATGCAGCACCTGTGGCTCCCAGGCATTGAAACATGTCCCAATATTATATCATATGGCCCAGGCACCTGTATGCATGAGGCATAACCTGTGGAATATAAAAGTTGCCATTGCTGATTTCTTCTTTATGAAATACTAATTTTGAGTATTCAAAAATGTTTGTGCTTGGGTTTAGATACAAGTTAAAGAATATGGGGCAGATCCACAAAGAAATTACGCCAGCGTATCTATTGATACGCCACGTAATTTCAAAGTTCCCGCGCCGTATCTTTGTTTTGTATCCACAAAACAAGATACGATGGAATGAGGGATCGATCCGACAGGCGTACGTCTTAGTACCCTGTCGGATCATAGGTGTATATTTACGCTGGCCGCTAGGTGGCGTTTCCGTCGAATTCTGCGTCAAGTATGCAAATTAGCTAGATACGGCGATCCACGAACGTACGTCCGTGCGGCGCTTTTTTTTTACGTTGTTTGCGTTCGGCTTTTTCCGGCGTATAGTTAAAGCTGCTATATGGTGGAGTACTCAATGTTAAGTATGGCCGTCGTTCCCGCGTCTAAATTTGAATTTTTTACATCGTTTGCGAAAGTCGTTCGCGAATAGGGATTTGCGTAGAATGACATCACCTTTTGTAAGCATTGGCTTGTTCCGGTTTAATTTCAAACATACGCACTGGGTTACCCCCACGGACGGCGCCCATCACATCGATTTGAATTGCGCGCCCTTACGCCGCCAAAGATACACTACGCCGCCGTAACTTACGGCGTGCATTCTTTGAGGATTCGGAAAAAAAAGTAAGTTACGGCGGCGTAGTGTATCTTAGATACGCTACGCCCGGCGGTAATATGTGCCGCTGTACGTGGATCTGCCCCTATACCTATACAGTTAAACCTTGGATTGTGAGCATAATTAGTTCCGGAAGCATGCTTGTAGTCCAAAGCGCTTGTATATGAAAGCAAATTTTCCCATAGAAAATAATGGAAACTCAAATGATTCGTTCCACAATTATTAATAAGTCCTTCAGTCTATATAAAAAGATTATAGCAATGTGATAAGTTGTGTAACCATAAAATGTCCATTCACAAATGGAAACCTTCACAAGGGGATTAGAAGCAAAATCCAGCAGGACCTACAGAGTATAAAAGAGAAGAGAGGCACCTCTAAGGCCGAGTACTCACGAGCAAACATGTCCGTTCGAAATGTCCGCGGGCCAGTTTCAGCAAACATGTTTGGTCGTGAGTATGGGGCCTTAGTGTAGCAATATGGTTACATTTAATGAAGGTACAACATTTAGCAACTCACATGGTTGATGATTAAAAGAGGCACATCTAAGTATGCAGGAATAGACCACATAGATCCACGTAGACCATCCTCCTCATCGCCGGCTCTCACCGCTTTCAGTCTGCAATCGTGACCGAGAAGACTACCCTGCAGTAGAGCGATCTGAAAGCGAGGCTTGAAATGCTTGTGGAAGGGATGACATCAATGGCGGTGAGGAGAATGTTCTATGTGGACAGCTTTACCTCGGATGCCTGCATACTTAGATGTGCCTGTTTTTATCATCAACTTTCTAAATGTTGTACCTTCATTAAATATAACCGTATTGCTACACTTAAGCCTCATACACACGAGCGGATATCTGATGGAATCTGATCCGATAATTTTTTTCGTCGGATATCCGATGAAGCTGACTTTCATCAGTCTTGCCTACACACCATCAGTCAAAAATCTGACCATGCCAAAACGCGGTGACGAAAAACACTACGACGTGCTGAGAAAAATTACGTTCAATGCTTCCGAGCATGCGTCGACTTGATTCTGAGCATGCGTGGATTTTTGACCGATGGACTTCCACACAGACGATCGTTTTTTTCTATCGGTTTTTTATTTATAGGAACATTTAGAACATGTTCTACTTTTTTTCAGCGATGGAAAACAAACCGATGGGGCCCACACACGATCGGTTCGTCCTATGAAAACGGTCCATCGGTCGGTTTTCATCGGACGAACCGATCGTGTGTACAGGGCTTTAGAGGCACCTCTCTTCTATTTTATACTCAGCTGTGACATGATGCTACTCTTATATCAAGACAACAAAAATATGTTGCTTGTCTTGCAAAACGCTCTGAAACCAAGTTACTCTCAAACCAAGGCTTTACTGTACTTCAGTAGGTTTCGATGTAATTGTTCTCAGTGTGCTGTAATGGGATGACATTATTGCAAGGCACCCCCTCCCCATTTTATGTTACATCTTCCTTTAATCATTATAGTAAATTACACAGTAACAGTTACACATGTATGTAATTACAATTATTAGATTTGTATTTAATTATATCACTATGTAAAAATAATAAATCAATCTAAAAATATAAAATATAAAAATGTTACCAATTAATTTTATTTTCACATGGCCTGTGTGATCCATTATATATATAGATGAAAAGAAGACAGATTATGGCATGATTCATTTTACAGGATGAAAACATGCTGTAGATTGTGTAGATATTTGCATAGACTCTAACATAAATAATAGGAAATCCTACTTAATCGGGTTAATGAAATGTGACTCTACACAAGCTGTATTCAAGTAACATAATATTTAAAAATATACAAATTAATGTGCCATAATTATATAATGTCAGCACAACTCTTTTCCTTTTCTTTTAGAATTTTTGCACCTAAACACAGTAGTGTAATGTTTTTATTTGGATTTAGGGAAATTAAAGAGACCCTAAACCCTTTTTCCCTAAAAAAAAATTAAAATAAAGGGCCAGATCCACAAAAGGGTTACGACGGCGTATCTGATGATACGCCGTCGTATCCCTGTTTCTATCTATGCGGCTGATTCATAGAATCAGTTACGCATAGATATCCCTAAGATCCGACAGGTGTAATAGTTTTACACTGTCGGATCTTAGGATGCAGTACCGTGGCCGCCGCTGGGGGCATTTCTCGTCGTAAACCAGCGTCGGGTATGCAAATTAGCACTTACGGAGATCCACAAAGGTTTTTCCCTTTGTGAAGTCGCCGTAAGTGTTAGTTTGCCGTCGCAAATATAGGGTACCTTTTACAAAGTGTAAAGTTAGTACACCATGTAAAAGTATACCCGTCTTTCCCGCGTCGCTGTCAAATTTTTTAAAACATTTTTATTTTTCCCGCCGCAACTCTTTTTTACCCGTCGCGATTCACAAAACCTCGGCGCAACGTAACTTCGCGCAAAGCACGTCGGGAAAATAGCGTCGGGAGCATGCGCAGTACGTCCGGCGCGGGAGCGCGCCTAATTTAGATGGGACTCGCCCCATTTGAATTGGCCCGCCTTGCGCCGGACTGATTTAGGATACACCGCCGCAGATTTCCAGGTAAGTGCTTTGTGGATCGGGCACTAACTTGGGCAATTTGCGGCAGTGTAACTTAAATCGGAAAAGTTACGTTGCGCCCGCTGTTTGTGGGTCTGGCCCAAAGTTCCCACAATAGGTGAAGTATTATACTCACTTTCTAGAGATGAGCTTGGGTTCATTTCTAGGTTCGGTCCAAACCTGAAAGTCAGCTGTTAGTGCTGAGCCAATAAGCTGTGTAAGTTTAGGCAGGTCTTACCTCTTCCATGTTCTCCTCCTCATTGGGCGCTAAGTGTGGGTCACATAGGAAGCCTACCCTGGGGTGGTTCTTCTGGGCTACGCTTGGCACCTGGTGATAGGGACACTGCCATAGACATTGGGTACCTTTGTTTGAATGAGTGACTTGAACTCTAGTAAACTCTATTGATGTTAGTATACACCACTACTTTACCTATACATTTAGGAGGGACACACTGAGCCAAGAGAACGCAACTACAGACCACCAAGGCTCTGAGTAAAGGGGTACGCCCCTGAAACGCGTCAGCCATACCACCGGTCAGATACCACTTGATCCGTGTTGTCACCGTGTTCTTCTGGAGTTGCTGTGTACCAGCTGTACTATCTTTCAAAGTGTGTTATATAACTCATTTTGTGAGTATAACTACAGGCATACCCCACTTTTAAGTACACAATGGGACCAGAGCATGTATGTAAAACGAAAATGTACTTAAAGTGAAACAATACCTTTTTTCACTTGTAGGGTATAGTGGGGGGTGTGGGGGTGTCAGGAGCTGTAGTGGGGGTGTCAGGGGCACACTGGAACAGGGCGGGCTATGCTCTCGGAGCTTCAGCTCTTTCTACTGCGGCTGAAAAATGTCTATACAGTTACATGTAAGGCACTTTACATACACTTGCGGTTATGTCCTTACTCACGAGTGTATGTAAAGTGAGTGTACTTAAAGCGGGGTATGCCTGTATTGTTTTAATACATTTAATAAAACCCTTGTATACGGTATCACACTAGGTCGGTGCGCCCTCCTTTCTTTTTCTCTTTTTTACCCGTATGAATTCCCATGATTCTGAGGAAGGCTGCAAGACCGTTGAATATACCCTGTAATTGGACTGTGTTACCCTATAGCAGGAGATACCGTCGTGAAAAACGGTCGTGTGTAGGCTTTAACGACGTGAAAAAACGCGCTTGCTCAGAAGCAAGTTATGAGACGGGAGCGCTTGTTCTGGTAAAACTAGCGTTCATAATGGAGATAGCACATTCGTCACGCTGTAAAAGACCTAAAAGCACGAATACTGAAAAGCGCGAATCGTCTCTCACCAAACTTTTACTAACACGAAATCAGCAAAAGCAGCCCCAAGGGTGGCGCCATCCAACTAGGAATTCCCCTTTATAGTGCCGTTGTACATGTTGTACGTCACCCCGCTTTGCTCGAGCATTTTTTTTTCCACGATCGTGTGTAGGCAAGGCAGGCTTCACAAGAATCGAGTTGAAAAAAAGTTGTTTTTTCTAGACCATTAAAAATGGTCGTGTGTACTCGGCATGAGAGTCCATTCATGGCAAAGTCCATAGTGGCAGATCTCCAGAACTGGTGTCTTCAGGTCCCAAGAATCCCCCTAAATGGTTGGTGTGACAGGAGGCAGGCTTCCAAGATGGAACTGCTACCCCTTCTTTCTTCTCCATAAGCAGATGATTACATGCTGTGGCTTGTTTGTGTCTTCTTTCCATGCAGTAGACTGCCTGGGCAGAGTCCTCCCCCTTTTGTTATGAGCGCAGGGAGAGAGGCAGAGCTCAGCACAAAGTGTTTCCCTACTGGCTGGGGCAGTAGCTATCTCACTAACCAACATTTCAACCTGCTTACACGTACACAGAAGATTCTTCATGGGCAAAAGTCTTCCATATCACAGTAGCTAACTACATGCTTTACCCACTTTAATATACTTTTGTTCTTTTTATGTTTTTTTTTTTAAAGTGTATTTTGTGCGTGTACTCGAGAGAGGAGCTGGACTGCAGGAGTTGGGAGTAGGCAGGCCTCCCCCAGAGGCAATCTGCCACCTTTCTCCATGCCCCGGGTGGCAATGGCGGGTGTGTGAGGGGGTCCTCCCACACAGGCACAGCCCACCCTACCTGCTCCGCTTTGAAGCCCAACGGGGCAGAGGGACTCCCTATAAGGGAATGAGAGGCCTGTTAGTCCTTTGCCTCTCTTTTTTTAGAGACCGCTTGGTCAAAGTGCGTGCATGTTAACCAAATTTCGAGTGCGTGTAAGTGTGGTGGTTTTTGTGGGAGGGGGGTGGGCATACTAAGCGCAGGCTTACCTCGCATAGCACACCCACTGGGAGTCGGGCTGAGACCACCAAACTCAATTCACATGCAGCCGAGACCGGGATCCGAACCCCTAGCTGCAGAGGTGAATGGCTTGTCAGCGCAGTGCCAATCGCGTTGAGCCACCGCAGCTCCTCTTTCTTCTTATGTTTTGATCCATTTTCCTTGTAAAATATTTATGGCCGGTTGGAAACTGTATTCAGTTGTTTTAACCTTTTGCTGCCCATGTAACACACACATGCTTTAATGTACATACGCACCACATACGTGCCTGTGGGCGGGTGAGGACGAGGATTCTGTGCTGAAGTGTGCTCACTGCTCCATCCCCCTTCAGGACATCAGTTGATATAAGAACCTTGAATGAAAACCAAAAAATTGTGCTACAAGCACCTTGGAATGCCGTTATGTGCTATTTCCCCAGCAGCTGCTCAAAATGTACTCCACTGTGATGTGCAGATCAATAGTCATGTTTAATCGATATGATGATATCTATTACACTTGATCAATTGCAAGAACCTTGGATGGATTCAAAATAGGGCTTTCCTGCGTGAATCTATGTAGGGAATCTAATTGCTGGACTAGGAGAGTTAGTAGCCAGCAGCATCTTATCGATTGCTCATGCAGCAGCGGCTAGTTAGTAACTCTTCTGTGTCTGGGCGGTCCGTGGTGCTCTACAATGGCAGGCAGACTAGGGTACAGAGTGACATTGTAGCTTGACCTGATTGGTGATAGTGGCACATGGGCTGCAAAAGTGTTTGGGGGAGACATCACTGTGAGGTGATGGTAGGGTGTGCTAGAGGAAGGCAGTTTAATTCCATCTTTTGCAGAATCCCCACATGGTCACCTAACGTAACTGACGCTTACAACTTTCACTTTTTTTGGCTTGGTGGTGCACAAGCAGGGCCGCCATCAGGGGGGTACAGGCAGTACACCTGTAATGGGCCCAGAGGTCCCAAGGGGCCCGGATGGCAACCCCCCTTTTTTTTTTTGTAAGAGGTCTGGAGGTCCCAATGGACCCGGATGGCAACCCCCCTATTTTTTATTCATTTTTTATAAAAAAAAATATATATATTTTTTTTTATTTTCTATTGAAGGACCCAGAGGTCCCCAGGGGCCCGGAGGTCCCCATGGCCCCGGATGACAACCCCCCCCTTTTTTTATATATAAAAAATATATATATATATATTTTTTTTATTATATATTAAAGGGCCCAGAGGTCCCCAGGGCCCCCTTTTTTTTATTAAACAATTTACATTGTTTTTTATATATTTTTTTATTTCTTTTTTTTTTTAAATATATATATATATATATATATATATATATATATATATATATATATATATATATATATATATATATATATGTATGGCAACCTCCCTTTTTTATAAATTTTATTTTTTTTTATATATTTTTTTATTAAAACACATGAGCTATAAGCTCTAATAGGCTTCAAAATAGAGAGAAGATAGTCACTGCTCCAATTGGGTATGTGGATGAATCCGTATCCTCTCAGAGAAACCCAGGTGCCGGCAATGCACGAAGCAATTGTAGAAAGAAATGTTTGGACAGCTACACTCTGGAAAAACCTTCTCGGTTGCCTTTTATTCATAAAAGTTATCAAACACCATACATCACAGCAAAGACAGGGGCATACAGCTGACGTTTCGCACTACAATCAGTGCTTACTCATAGCTACTGTATGAGTAAGCACTGATTGTAGTGCGAAACGTCAGCTGTATGCCCCTGTCTTTGCTGTGATGTATGGTGTTTGATAACTTTTATCAATAAAAGGCAACCGAGAAGGTTTTTCCAGAGTGCGGCTGTCCAAACATTTCTTTCTACAAAGGCTTCAAAATAGGGTGGACTCTGAGCGCAGAGCATTTTGCTCGGAGCCCACCCGGGTGTGTTAGAAAAGCAAATTAATATTCGCTTTTCTAACACTGAATCGCCTCTCTGCCAATCAGGAAGCGCGGGTCTGCTACCTGTTTCCCGATTGGCTGAAAGGTCAAGCAATCCTATTGGATGCCTAGGAGGAAAAGGAGGGGGATGGACGGTGGAAGGCACCATGATCCACACCACACAAGGAGGAAGAAAGCTACTGGACACGCTGCCCACCTGCTTCCTAGATAGGGTAAGTGTGGGGCTTTAATGTCCTGGCTGTCCTGTTGTTCTCCCAGGGGGGGGGGGGGGGGTGTTTGCCCCAAAAGAAAATAAACTAGCCGCCACTGAGTCCATTGCCATCTGCTTGTCTCTTTTAGGAACAACTTCCACAGTACAGGTCCTCTAAGGCACTTTGGAGAATGCATGAGCGAGATTGCTTATAATAGAGTTTACCATGGAGTTTTCCTTTAAGAATTGTAATATGAAATTTTATTTTCAGAGACTAGCTGAAACTGCGAGCAATAAAAATGTACTGTGAATCAAAGAACATATTTTTGAGTAAGCAATACCTATCCAATATATTGGGAGATATCGTATTGCAATGTTTTATAAATGCAATAAATGTTTGCCGTGGAAGTACTGTACATCATGAAAACAAATGCTTTCACTTATGGAAATGCAGAAAGATCAACATAATCTGTTTAGCGCCGTGCGGATTCGGCTAAAAATATTTTACCCAGAAAAGACAACACATTAAAAGGAGAGATTTTGCTAAAACAACAGTTGCTGGTGAGCCATATGTCTAGTGTTTACAGGAAAGAACAAATTAATAATTTACTGTTCAGAAGGCTGGGGATACGGACTGAGTTAAAAATCAAGCAAAATCAGCAACAAAGCAAAAAAAAAAACATTTTCCAAAGTATTGAAGTAGCTGAACATAAGCGCAAATGTAATGCGGTATAGTAACCCAGAGCAACCAATCACATTTCAGGAGTCAGAAGTCGATCGAGTACCACTGCGCTGTCATAGTGCTGTGACGTGTTGGTACACAGTGGTGCTATTCATTTTAAATGGCACCCCAATGCAACTATAAGAAAAATATAAATCGCGCTACCTCAACCACCCTTCTTGCCAGACACAAACGTATGCAAGTGGGTGATCTATATTGATATAAGTGAAAGGCTGGCTGCTATGTCAGAAGCGACCTATAATGGCCACTAAGGTACAGCATGCAGCCACCTCAAAATCCCTCAACAATCATAGTGATGGTGATTTACAAGAAAAATAAAGACCAAAAACAAAAAAAGACATCAACTAAATATGAGTTTTGGCTCTGAATGAGTTAATACACAGTCCAAAATGTTGACAGCAGAAAGTCCATTAGATAGCAGGTAGTATGTCAAACACCCGTGCATCTGTGCCACATTACAGATTAGTTATGAACGTGTCCAAAAGAAAAAAGTGACATCTCCTCCACCAGACTTATAGATTGGCCTCTTACCGAATTCCCACGATCCCTTATGACAGGGGGTCAGAAACAGCATATAATAGGTCCCAACCTCGCAGTTTCAGATGTGCAGTCCTGATGGATCTCGTTCTCCAAGAAATTCCAGCAATATCAATGCCCACCATGTAAAAAACAGTGACAGCTCCACATAGTGCATTAAATGTGTAGAAATGTATTTAAAAGATTAAAATTGCACTTACAGTTATGCAGTTTAAAATTTGCCTTGAATCTAATGTGCCGGCCGGTACACAAAACTCTCAGGCACCCGTCCACTGGGGGAACGTTAGGAGCTTCTTGGGTGACGACAGCGCACCGCTCGTCCTACGTCCGTTTCGTAAAAAACGTACTTCTTCCAATGCAACTGCTTTGTATTTCACTACAGTGTTGCGTTGTGCTGAACTAACAGAAATGCTGCATATCCAATGTTTGGTTCATTACGGTTAGGGTTTTGTTTTGGGTGCAAATCTCAGACAAGAGAAACAATTAAGAAGACCATTCAAATGAATGGTCTACCTTAATGTAATACAGTAGATCACCCTGGTATACTTTTTACGTGCATTGGATCACTGTGGTGCATTTCACTATAGATGGTCATACAAATGCCGCAGGTCCAAATCTTGGTTCCCCATGATTAAGATCCAAGGGGTGGAGTGAAACGCATTGGGCCAGGGCTTGGCTGGAGCCCAGGCTGGGGGTGCAATACACCATTACTAGTGTTTTTTTCTTTGATGTGGGGCTACAGGGATATCAACAGTACTTCACTTCAATTCTTGGTCCCTTGCACAGTGGTGGCTCGTGTTCAATTTTTTTGAGGGGGTGCGGCAAAGATGTCCCCCCCGCCTGGTCCGCACTTACCCCACCTAAGTCGTGGTGTTCTGTTAGAAATGCTGAGCCTCTGGCCCATGTCTTGAATGAGGTTGGCTGCCTGCTGCCAGTATGAGAGTGCCTAGTCCGGATCCACGCCGGCACAGCGGGAGGGACGCAATTCTACCTGCTTCCGGGTGATGTACCAGCAGCCTGAAAACGCCATGTCTGGGTAGAAGAGGACGTTCACGTCGGGTCGCCTATTCTGACAGAACACCGGCTTCTCCTCCCAGCCAATCCAGTCTTAAGACCCGCCTCCTGTCCTTATTGTCAGGAAGGAGAAGCTGGGAGACAATAGCGAATATTGATTAGCTAATGTCACAAGTGGATGGGCTCAGGGCGCAGTGCTCTGCCCCCCAAGTCCAATCTTTTTTAAGCCAATTAGAGCCTCAGGCTCTAATCATGTGCTTAAAAAAAAAAAAAAAACTCCTAGAAGTCTATGTGACCGGCGCCCCTCATGGGGGTTAGGAGAGCATCACCCCTGCACCCCTAATGGACTGCCTGCCGCTGCCCTTGCAGTAAAGTAACATGTTCAAAGAAATAACAGCAGAAGGAGAGCATGTAACAGAGTGAATATCTATTTCTCACACATCCACAGATATTCACCACGCCCCCCCCCCCATCCAATCACTAGAGAACGTTTGTATTTAGGATTTTGGAGATCTCTTTTGCCCCACTGCCAATGTGACACTACTGCAGGAAACCTAAACCTACAGGCACTCTCACTAAGTAACAAAGACATAAGTTCATCCATCTTGAATAGTTGCCTGTCCCATTTTGGTAGAAGGCATATAGAGCGCTTGACTATTTGGTTTTCTAAAATATACAGATATATAGATAGCATGTTGTGTTAAGTTATAAGTAGGCGCTACTATGTAGTGTTAAGTAGGCAGCTTTCTGATCTTAAAGTGGAGGTTCACCCAAAAAAAAATTTTTTAACATTACATTCAGCCGAGTTGTCCTAATTTCCCGTACATACCTTATTTCACCACCGCTTCCGGGTATGTCTTCTGCGGGACTGGGCATTTCTATCTGATTGACACGCTTCCGACCATCACATACTGCGCGTCACAAGTTGCCGAAAGAAGCCGAACGTCGGTGCGCAGGCGCCGTATAGAGCCGCACCGACGTTCGGCTTCTTTCGGCAACTTGTGACGCGTAGTATGCGACGGTCGGAAGCCTGTCAATCAGATAGGAACGCCCAGTCCCGGAGAAGACATACCCTGAAGCGGCGGTGAAATAAGGTATGTACTGGGAAAAAAAAAACAGCCGATCGTCATTAGGACAACTCGGCTGAATGTAATGTTAAAAAATTTTTTTTGGGTGAACCCCCGCTTTAAGGATCCTTTAAGGGGGTCCTTCTCAAAACATGAAGACAGATTGGTTGAAAAGCTGACTGTGAGGATGAGCTCACAGTGCCTCTGACTTCTTGCGCAAACCAATCATTAAACGCTTATTGCGATTCTTTTTTACGAAAAATATGTAGACGAATACGTATCGCCTAAACTAAGGAAAAAAATATTTGTTTTATATATTTTTGGGGGATATTTATTATAGCAAAAAGTAAAAAATATTATTTTTTTTCAAAATTGTCGCTCTATTTTTGTTTATAGCGCAAAAAATAAAAAACGCAGAGGTGATCAAATACCACCAAAAGAAAGCTCTATTCGTGATAAAAAAAGGACGCCAATTTTGTTTGGGAGCCACATCGCACGACCGCGCAATTGTCAGTTAAAGCGACGCAGTGCCGAATCACAAAAAGTGGCCCGGTCATTGACCAGCAATATGGTCCGGGGGTTAAGTGGTTAAATAATATATAGTATCCCATACCATGAACATAAAACAATTTTTAAGGATTTATCTTGGCCGAAAGAATCTTGGAAGAAAAAAATTATATCCGATACACCAAAGGATTTGTGACATGCTGCTATTGGATTTACTACATAATTTATAAGCTTTTGGCCGGCTTTGCCTTTTCGAAAAAAAAGTATTGTGTGATTTTCCTACATTTCGGATTATTTTGGCTTATATTGTTTCTGCTGGAAAATTGGATGATAAATGGGAATCCAAAGAGACCAAGACCACTTGTCCTCTTCAGCCCGTATTATATTTTAGAAGTTTTTGGCAAACCGAAAAGCGATCAACGCGATCGGTTAAAAAAGCAACCATTGATCTCTGCAAGACGTCAATGTCTTAGCATGAAATGCTGGCAGTTTCCCGGTTGCTTTATTAGATTTTTATATTGCGTTTTCCCACATTTTGACATTGTTCCGCAAACGAAGAAGAGAATGTTGGCAGTACACTACACTTTGCATTCTTGAAATAGACAAAAATAACTTTAGCTTAACAAATGCAAAAGGCCAAATAGCTTATTCCCACAACAAAAGTGGCTAAACATGCTTATTGCGGGGAAGGCAAGCCAAACCCACGTATGCCAAGGAAAAAAAAAAAAAACACAATGGACCATCTGGCAAATGTTACAGCTTTTATATAAATCATCAGATGCAAAACCTCGTTGAAGGAAAACAAATTAAGGGAAAAACTTAGCAGAGGAAATGGAATTTATTATTTGTATTGTAATGGTAGATGAGGGAGAGGTAAGATAAATGCATAGGAGAATTTGATTTCACCTATGTAAATGAATGACATAAGTGGATGTACAGCTCTGGGTCTCCGCTCGGGTGACTCTTGCACTCTCTCTCTCCAGATCTGGCTTGTCTTGATTTCTGTACGGGATTATTTTAGCTGTGTGTGTTTAAAGAAATACTAAACCTCGGATATTAGGCAGGGCATCTCCCAATAAAATCAGATTGGCTTTCAACGTTGACTAATCCTTCCAATCCTTCCAATGGTGTTTTCTTCCCAAGATTACAACAGCGTATTTTTGTTTCCTGTTTAATGCTTTATAGGACCGGCTTAAAGGGGATGTAAAGGTACAATTTGTTTTTCCTAAATAGCTTCCTTTCTCTTAGTGCAGTCCTCCTTCACTTACCTCATCCTTCCATTTTGCTTTTTTTTATTTTAAATGTCCTTATTTCTTCTGAGAAATCCTCACTTCCTGTTCTTCTGTCTGTAACTCCACACAGTAATGCGAGGCTTTCTCCCTGGTGTGGAGTGTCGTGCTCGCCCCCTCCCTTGGACTACAGGAGAGGCAGGACGCCCACAAGGAAGTAAGGATTTCTCAGAAGAAATAAGGACATTTAACCACTTAACCTCCCTGGCGGTATGATTCTGTCTGGAATTACGTACCAAAAGCGGTACATTTATTTTGCAAGGAAATTGGTGTTTTATACTGTAGGCCTGTAATTTTTAGAAATAACTCACTTAAATCTGACCAAGCAAGAGTCTTGTAGGCATCCCGGGTATGATTTTTTTTTTTAAAACAAAATTATAAATTATAATATAATAAATAATTATAAATAATTATAACAAATAATAATATAATTATAATAAAAATTATTCAATAATGTAATCAACTCAAAATCACTGAAATTTGCAGTTGCAGAATTGTCGCTGTCATTATTTTATTTTTTTTATGACGAATTTCCCCGCAAATCGCTATCGCACAATTCTGCAAGTGATTATAATTTATTATCGCTGTTTTCTAGCTGATCTAAAACCATTTTTGACATAAAGGGACACTTTTGGACAATCTACAGTTTGCAGGCAGAAATGACATTTTTTATTATATAAAAGTACATGCAGGACACTGGGCAGACCACTAGGGACAAGGGGGGTGTGTATTTTTTACATACAGTACTGTAATCTATAAGATTACAGTATACTGTATGTAATGTGTTTGTTTACTTTTTTGAATTTGGCGCCGTTCTCCGTCCCCGTGCGTCGTAACGTCGCAGGGAACGGAGATCGGCGTCACACGGGGACTGTGAATCGAGCGAGGAGGTCCCGCTCGCTCACACAGCGGGTGGCATCGCTGGATCCAGGGACAAGGTGAGTAAACCAAGCCTGTGGATCCAGCGAAAGGTAAGCCCGTCCAGCCCGAGCGCGACTCGGGTTTGCCGATCCTAACATGTAAAACCAACCCCGAGTCGCGCTCGGGTTTACCGTCAGGGGGGTTAAAGGAGTTGTAAAGGAAACATTTTTTTTTTTTGCTGAAATGACTGTTTACAGGGTATAGAGACATAATAGTTAACTGATTCCTTTTAAAAATGATTAAAAATAGATAAAAATCAATTATATAATGTACCTGCAGTTTCTAGTTTCGTTTTTGCATGTTGTTTCCTGCTTCTGTGATGTACAGCGCCACAGAGCCAACACAGGGCAGTGATGGTTTGGAAACTAAACTGATTGGTGCTGAGGGGTTTTAGACACACAGTAATCACACCTCCTTGATTAGTGACCACAGAGAGAAAGCTCCCAGTACTGTGGTTATCAGGAAACAGACAACCAGGAAGTGTGGAGATCAGAGAAGAATTACAGCAACATCAGAGCAAAAACGAACAATGATGACATGAAGACAGGAAGCTATTAAGAAAAAAAAATGTTTTCTTTTACAAACCCTTTAAGACCCGGACCATTATGCAGGTTAAGGACCTTGCCCCTTTTTGTGATTCGGCACTGCGTCGCTTTAACTGACAATTGCTCGGTCGTGCGATGTGGCTCCCAAACAAAATTGGCTTCCTTTTTTTCCCACAAATAGAGCTTTCTTTTGGTGGTATTTGATCACCTCTGCAGTTTTTATTTTTTGCGCTATAAACAAAAATAGAGCGACAATTTTGAATAAAATGCAATATTTTTAACTTTTTGCTATAATAAATATCCCAAAAAAAGATATAACATTTTTTTCCCCCCTGTTTAGGCCGATACGTATTCTTCTACCTATAAGTGTTTATCGGTTGGTTTGCGCAAAATGTATAGCATTTACAAAAGAGAGGATAGTTTTATGCCATTTTTATTAATATTTTTTTTTTTTACTATTAATGGCGGCGATCAGCGATTTCTTTCATGACTGCGACATTATGGCGGACACATCGGACAATTTTGACACATTTTTGGGACCATTGTCATTTTCACAGCGAAAAGTGCTATAAAAATGCACTGATTACTGTGAAAATGACAATTGCAGTTTAGAAAATAACCACTAGGGGGCGCTGATGGGGTTAAGTGCGACCTCATATGTGTTTCCAACTGTAGGGGGGCTAGGCTGGGCATGTGATGTCATTGATCGTCTTTCCCTATATCAGGGAACAGATGATCACTGTCATTGCCACAATGAAGAACGGGAAAGGTGTGTTTACACACAGCTCTCCCCGTTCTTCAGCTCCTGTGACCGATTGCGGGACACCGGTGGCGATCGGGTCCGCGGGTCCCGCGGGTGCGGTCACGGAGCTTCGGACCAAAATCAAAGGATGAGTTAAGTGAAGGAAGACTGCACTAAGGTAAAGGAAGCTATTTAGGAAAAAAAATGTATCTTTACAACCCCTTTAAAGTGTATGTAAAGCCATTTTTTTTTTCAGTTTTAGAAAGAGTAGGGAATAATAAGGACCCCTGTTGTGTGTGTGTGTGTTTTTTTTGTGTCCCACCGAGGATATTTCCCTTCACTTTCGCTTCTAGAGATCCAACAGGAAGTGAAGCTGACCGTACACTAGTAGATTTCAGAATGAACGTTTGTATGAACATTCTTATCACTAAATTTGATCACACGAGAAAAGGCATTAGAAAATACTTCTAAAACACTACATTTTAACATTCAGTTTTGGAGCGCATGGACTTTTCAGTAGAAAACTGCGTACACTGTTATACCGCGGACACACGCTCGGAATTTCCGGCAACAAATGTTGGATGGGAGCTTTTCGTCGGAAACTCCGAATGTGGGTAGGCTCCATCGGACATTTTCTGGCGGAATTTCCGACAACAAAAATTTGAGAGCTGGTTCTCAAATTTTCCAACATACAAAATTCCACACATGCTCTGAATGAAGTACGAGACGTTTGGCATGTAATTTTTTTTGGGGGCGGGGCTTCAGGAGGAGTGGGACTTCCTGTCCCACTTCCTCCTTCCACCCAGGGACCGCTTAGGCGACTCGTCATATCGCCTTTTGGCGGCCCCTCCCTGTAGGCGATCGCCTGGGACACGTGACATGTCCCAGGCTATAGGCCTGTCCACTCAGGGAGCGCAGAGCCGCTTGCGCATTTGCAGTAAGTGCCCGGCCGTGAAGCCGAAAGCTGTCACGGCTGGGTGACCACAGTTAGAATGGAGGCGCCGGCGGAGAGGGGAGGAGAGGAGCAACGCTCCGGGCGGCCGCGTCGCGTCGCTGGACAGTGGAGCAGGTAAGTGTCTGTTTATTAAAAGCCAGCAGCTCAACCTTTTGTAGCTGCTGACTTTTAATAAACATAAAAAAGGCTGGAACTCCCCTTTAAGACAGATGTTACCAGAGCAGGCTTTTACATTAAAAGGTTTTTTCTTTCTTTTTGAAAAAATAAATTATTTTAAAGTAAAAAAGCATCCTTAAAAAAAGTCCCTTCTACTGCCCCTAAGGCGCTTCCTCCAAATCTCCAAATTCCTTTATTTTGTTGCTGTGATCTGACCTCCTGTTTGAGGATGCAGTTATTCCCAACCATGGTTCTGTGGAACCCTGGGGTTTCTCCAAAGGTTGCTAGGGATTACTTGTGTTGTGCCTGATTGACCATCCATCTGCATAGTTCTAGGGCTAATGTCACTTGGCAGAGCCAGCTGCAGGACTAATGATCTTTTGTAACTGTCTGTAAGGAACATTTATCCCACTAGCCACCTATGTAAGAGGTATTATAGCCCCAGGTCGAAGTCTTATGAGACGAAACGGCGTAGGGTGGTGGCGTGCTGACGTCTAGAAACCGCATACTGTGTCCCGGAGTGAACGGGTTGTGCTAGCCGGCCGGCAAATTTTATCTACATTCTTGTAAGTGTGATTTTAATCTTTTTAATAAATCGTTATATGGGTTCACACTATGTAGCTTTTTTCTTCTCCATATTGGTTTCTATCAACATTGGTTACCAGTCCACTGTGGGAGAAGTTTTTGGCTCTTGGATATCCTGCCACGTAACCCCCTGGCTGTGGAGTAAGCCGTCTGCTGTCAGACGATCTCTAGTTGGGATCTTCCCTTCTGGTAAGGGACAGTGTGATTGAGAGGTGGAGGTGTCCTGTCTATCCATGCACTTTTCTGAGGTTCATGCAATTTTGATGTCACTATCTGCTTGAATGGGAAAAGGAATTTTCTACTATCAAATTACCATCAGATGCACATTTTCTTGTTTGAACTATAGACTCTCACATGTTTTATTTTTCTCATTATCAATGTAACATCTCATGTATGGGCGAAAGATTTGTTTTATTTTACTTTGTACTAACACTACTTTAGTATTCACATTAGTTGCACAGCTATTTCTCTATTATTTCTTCTATTGTAAGAGGTATTATTGCCCCTGTCCCCACTGAATTCGTTTTAGCAGGGGTTTCCTGAGACCTGAAAGGGTTTTCTTTTTGAAAAAAAAAATTATATTAAATTATTATATTAAATTTATATTAAAGTATATATTAAAGTAAAAAAGCATCCCTTTAAACCTTTTAATGTGAAAACCTGCTCTGGTAACGTCTGTTCCTATGGGGTAAAAGGTTGATAAAGTCTGTATTAGGGACCATGGACAATTTCCGGAAAACAAGGATATTGTTTAGTGTCACTTCAACATCTATGGTTCCTATCATGATCATAAAGATCATCAATTAACTTATCACTTTGGGAGGAAAGCAGAGACCCCTGAGGAAGCCCATACATGCAAAACATACATGGAAATTCCATGTAGGTCGTGTCTGTGGAGCAAACATTAAACTTTCTCGAATTCTGCTCAGCAAGGGCAAAGGAAGAAAGAGTTGTAGCCAATAGTTACTGAGCTCTAATTTAAGCTAAAATTATGGAGGGTCAGAATTCTGTGTCTTCTCTTAACCACTTCCTTACTGGGCACATATACCCCTTCCTGACCAGGTGAAATTTCAGCTTGTGGCACTGCGTTGCTTTAACTGACAATTGCGCGGTCGTGCGACGTGGCTCCCAAACACAATTGACGTCCTTTTTTCCCGCACAAATAGAGCTTTCTTTTGGTGGTATTTGATCACCTCTGCGGTTTTTATTTTTTGCGCTATAAACAAAAATAGAGCGACAATTTTGAAAAAAAAAACAATATTTTTTACTTGTTGCTGTAATAAATAGCCCAATTAAAAAAAAAAAAAAAAAAATTCTCAGTCTAGGCGATATGTATTCTTCTACATATTTTTGGTAAAAAAATAAAAATAAAAATAAATCAGAATAAGCGTCTGGTTTGCGCAAAAGTTATTGCGCTTACAAAATAGGGGACAGAATTATTATTATTATTTTTTTTTACTACTAATGGCGGCGATCAGCGGTTTTTTTCGTGACTGCGAAATTATGGCGGAGACATCGGACACTTTTGACACATTTTTGGCGCCATTCACATTTATACAGCGATCAGTGCTATAAATATGCACTAATTACTGTATAAATGTGACTGGCATTGAAGGGGTTAACACTAGGGGGTGAGGAAGGGGTTAAATGTGTACCCTAAATTGTGTTCTGTGTGGAGGGGGGTGACTGGGGGAGGTGACCGATCTATGTCCCTATGTACAAGGGACACAGATCGGTCTCCTCTCTCCCCTGACAGGACGTGGAGCTCTGTGTTTACACACAGAGATCCACGTCTTGTCCCTGTAGCTGTCGATCCCGAGTGCCTGGCGGACATCGCGGCCGCCAGGCATGCGCATCGGCATCTCAGCGATGCGGCGGGCACGCGCTCCCCGCCGACGGCCTGTTAGAGAAGTAGAACCACCCTGCGGCCGTACGACCGTCGGGTAGTGGTTAAAGTGTTTGTTAAGCCATTTTTTTAAGTCTATACCAGCCCCTCTATTAGAGCCCTTTCACACTGGGGTGGTTTGCAGGCACTATTGCGCTAAAAATAGCACCTGCAAACCGACCTGAAACAGCGGCTGCTGTTTCTCCAGTGTGAACAGTGTGAAAGCCCTGAGGGCTAGCAGGACCTCTCCAAAAGTCCTGCTAGCCGCATCTTTGGAGTGGTGAAGGAGCGGTGTTTACCGCTCCTTCCCATTGAAAGCAATGGGAAACGGCGGCTATACCACCGGCAATGCACCTCTGCAGAGGCGCATTGCCGGCGGTATTAACCCTTTTTCGGCCGCTAGTGGGGGTAAAACTGCACCGCTAGCGGCTGTAAAGCCACAATTTCGACGGTAAAGCGACGCTAAAAATGCCGGCGCTTTTTCCGCCACCGCATCTCCCGCCCCAGTGTGAAAGGGGCCTTAGAGCCTGGCATAGCACACTGTGTATGTCTTTTATAAAAACAAGCCTTGTAAACACCCATTTAGAGCTGTCTGCAGGCCTGTCACATGTCTCGTGGCCACTATACAGCTCTGATAAATGGCTTCTGCAGGAGGGGCAGAGATCTCCCTCTGACGTCAGCTGGGGAGGTCACATGGCCGCTTAGCCCCTCCAGCAGTAGTACTGGAAAACGTCTGAAAGTCACGTGAACGGCCTGAAGATCGCACTACACAGGTATGTACAAGCCTCATTTCTAATAAAGACCTACACAGTGTGCTATACCAGGCTCTAATAAAAGGGCTGGCAGAGAGCATTTCTAATTTGTTATTTTAATATTAGCGGCGTGGGGGGGGGGGCGGCGACAGAGACAAAGACTCAGAGCTGACAGGCAGGGAGAGCGGGGGTGAGGGGAAGAGAGGATAGCAGAGAGCAGGGTTGCAGATGAAGGAGGGACATACACTGACCATGTTGGTCAGGGTTTAGCAGCCCTGATTTTTGTGGCCAGCGCAGAGAGGGGGATACAGGAAGTGGTAGGTTTAGGGAAGTTTTCTACAGTTTAGAGAGGGGCAGCTTACACAGCACAAATGTTGTGAGCTGTGCTTGTCCTGTGTAATCTTCCCCTCTCTAAACTGTAGACAACCTCACTAAACCTGCCACTTCCTGTATCCCCCTCTCTACACTAGGGTGACCACTTGTCCCGGACTGCCCGGGACAGTCCCGCATTTTGGAGGTCTGTCCCGGGCACCTTCATTCCAGGACAATACAGTGTCCTGGAATGAAACTGACACAGCCACCCCCCAAGCCAAACAAATGCCCCCAAAAAAGGCCGCCACATCACCGCTTTACTCACTAACAGTACTTGTCCTGGCTGGGAATTCCTGGAGGAGCACAGTCCTTGCCCCCTGCTTGCGATTGGAGAAATCATAAATCCCGCCTCTTGTGTCCAATCACTGTGCTGTGATTTGTTACAGCACAAGCTGATTTTTGGGAAGGGGGGTGTCCCTGAATGGTAGTCTGGAAATGTGGTCACCCTACTCTGCACTGACCCCGAAAATCAAGGGTGCTGAGCCCTTACCACCGTGGTCAGTGTATGTCCCTCTTGTAATCCAGGATCTGTATTTTATATTTTTTGGGGGTTAACAAAGATTTTAAATATGTCTTTATAGCTCACACATTACCTCAAAGGCTCCTTTATGTTACAGGCATGATTCATCACACACTGAAACACTGAAACTGGATCATTTAGTAAATGTCCATGAACTCTGATTTCTCTTTAATCCTCTCCCCAGGATTGCGTCTTTGTTTTCTATCACTTTTACTCCATGTTTTTTGTCAGAGGAGTATTTTTAAGGATCCGATTTTTTTATCGTAATAGAAATCAGCAACTGTAAATATGTAATAGGTAACCTGGCTTGTGTCCCATTCTCTGAGCAGCAGATGGTGTCGTTCATCTATTGTTTCCACACCAATGCACTTTCCTGGGCAGTGTAAATGAAGCAGCATCACCTGATGGTGACTATCACTATCTTCCCTCTCTGTGTACTAAATGCAGATGTTGGTTTTACCAATGTGCCAGAGTGGTTATGGCTGTGTGCATTCATGTTTTATCAATCCTGCTGGGTGGAATTGTTTGTAAATGAAAACCTAACTCCAGGATTTTTTTTTTACACTGGATAGAGTTGGGAAGAGTTAAAAATTCAATCAACGTTTGTTTTCTGTCTGTGACACCATTGGGGAAATTTCCTCTTCACTTTCTTTTCTTGTGACACCTATACATGAATTGGGGGGTGATCACTGGGATAGGAAGGAGCAGCCAGTAATAAAAACATTGACAGACATTTAAAGACAAGGGGCCAGATTCACGCAGAGCGGCGTATCTTTGAGCAGGCGTAGCGCATCTCATATGCGCTACGCCGACGTAACATAGAGAGGCAAGGACAGTATTCACAAAGCACTTGCTCCCTAAGTTACGGCAGCGTATCGTAAATAGGCTGGCGTAAGCCCGCCTAATTCAAAGTAGGAAGGTAGTGGGCGTGCTGTATTAAAATGAAGCGTGACCCCATGTAAATGAAGGGCCTAACGAACGGCGCATGCGCGCGCATGCTCAGAATTACGTCGCATATACTCCCTAAGATACGACGGCTCAATGCGTTCGACGTGAACGTAACCTACGCTCAGCCCCATTCACGTACGACTTACGTAAACAATGTAAAATACGACGGCTGTTCCGACGTCCATACCCTAACATGACTTACACCTGCTATTGAGGTGGTTTATCTTTATGCCAGACGTACGCCTTACGTAAACAGCGTAGATTACTGCGACGGGCGCAAGTACGATCGTGAATCGGCGTATCTAGGTCATTTACATATTCGACGCGTAAATCAATGGAAGAGCCCCTTGCGGCCAGCGTAAATATGCGCCCAAGATACGACGGCGTAGGAGACTTACGTCGGTCAGATGGAACCGAAATTCAGGCGTATCTCCTTTGCAGAATCAAGCGCATAGATACAACGGCACATCCGCGAACTTACGCGGCGTATCAGTAGATACGTCGGCGTAAGTCTTTGTGAATCCGGCTATAAGTTCAGTTTTTTTTTTAATCAACGCAAAGCTTCCCTTGTGCTGTTGGCTGACCTCTTAGTTGAAATCCAAAGTCCTCTCCTCCCCCCCATGCCCCAAAATCCATAATCTTCTGTTGCTGCAGGAGTAAATATGATTGGTCGGACCTTTCACAAGCACTCATAAAGAGTGCCTACCATGCCCACCTTTTCTGCTCCCCCCCCCCTCCTTTATTCATACAAACTATAATATAGCTTCCACCTATGAAAAGTGCTCTATAATTGGAGGATGGACAGATAACTAAAAGGTGTACCTCCTCCATTCATAAATTGCTTTTAATTAATGGAAGCTATAGTATGGCTTCTATAAATGGAGAAGGAGGCAAAAAGGGCAGGCATAGCTGGAACAGGTCCAGCCGATCGTATTAATCTCCTGTAGTACCAGAAGATTGCCACTTGGGTTGTAAGGGGAAGGGGCAAAGGACTAAAGTAAGTACTGTCCTTTTTGTTGACTTTTTTTCAATTAAAGGGGTTGTAAAGGAATTTTTTTTCCCCTAAAAAGCTTCCTTTACCTCAGTGCAGTTCTCCTTCACTTACCTCATCCTTTAATTTCGCTTTTAAATGTCCTTATTTCTTCTGAGAAATACTCACTTCCTGTTCTTCTGTCTGTAACTCCACAAAGTAATGCAAGGCTTTCCTCCTGGTGTGGAGAAAGCCTCCTGAGGGGGGAGGGGGCGAGCAGGCAAGTCAGGACTAAGGATGAGCTCCAGCGTGTTCGCATAGTACACGTGCAGAGCCCGCCAGGAAGTCTGCACGGCGCTGAGCTTATCACAGCCAGGGAGACATTGTCCCGATGCTCGGCTGCAGAGATCGGGAAATGTCTCTCTGGCTGTGATTAGCGCAGTGCCGTGCAGTCTTCCTGGCGGGCTCTGCATGTGTACTATGCGAACACGCTGGAGCTCATCCTTAGTCAGGACACTCTCTACTTTGCAGATAAAGGAGCTGTGTGTTAGTGGGCGTCCTGACACTCCTGCTCACCCCCTCCCCCCTCAAGAGACTTTCTCCACACCAGGAAGAAAGCCTCGCATTACTGTGTGGAGTTACAGACAGAAGGACAGGAAGTGAGGATTTCTCAGAAGAAATAAGGACATTTAAAAGCCAAATGGAAGGATGAGGTAAGTGAAGGAGGACTGCACTAAGGTAAAGGAAGCTATTTAGGGAAAAAAATGTTTTCCTTTTCAACCCCTTTAACTAAACGTAGGCTTTAATCACTTGAGCATTTTGCATGTAAGAGATACATTCTAAATAACAACGTTTTTAGCATTCGTCTTTTATATCTACAAAAAGTAATGTTCCACATTTTGTCATGTTACAACCAAACATGTAAATGTGTTTTATTGGGATTTTATGTGATAGACCAACACAAAGCTGCACAGAATTGTGAAGTGGAACGAAAATGAAAAATAGTTTTCTAAATTTTTTACAAATAAATATATGAAAAGTGTGGGGGGTACATTTGTATTCAGCCCCCCGGAGTCAATACTTTGTAGAACCTCCTTTTACTGCAATTACAGCTGAAAGTCTTTTTGGGGATTTCTCTACCAGCTTTGTACATCTAGAGAGGGACATTTTTTGCCCATTCTTCTTTGCAAAATGGCTCAAGCTCTGTCAGATTGGATGGAGAGTGTCTGTGAACAGCAATTTTCATATCTTGCCACAGATTCTCAATTGGATTTAGGTCTGGACTTTGACTGGGCCATTCTAACACAAGAATATGCTTTGATCTAAACCATTCCATTGTAGCTCTAGCTGTAAGTTTAGGGTTGTTGTCCTGATGGAAGGTAAACTTCCGTTTCAGTCTCAAGTCTTTTGCAGACTCTAACAGGTTTTCTTCTAAGACTGCCCTGTATTTGGCTCCATCCATCTTCCCATCAACTCTGACCAGCTTCCCTGTCCCTGCTGAAGAGAAGCATCACCACAACATGATGCTGCCACCACCATGTTTCACGGTGGGAATGGTGTGTTCAGGGTGATGTGCAGTGTCAGTTTTCTGCCACACATAGTGTTTTGCTTTTAGGCCAAAAAGTAACATTTTGGTCACATCCGACCAGAGCACCTTCTTCCACATGTTTGCTGTGTCCCCCACATGGCTTCTCACAAACTGCAAAAGGGACTTCTTATGGCTTTCTTCAACAATGTCTTTCTTCTTGCCACCCTTCCATAAAGGCCAGATTTGTGGAGAGCACGACTAATAGTTGTCCTGTGGACAGATTCTCCCACCTGAGCTGTGGATCTCTGCAGCTCCTCCAGAGTTACCATGGGCCTCTTGGCTGCTTCTCTGATAATTGCTCTCCTTGCCCGGCCTGTCAGTTTAGGTGGACGGTCACGTCTTTGTAGGTTTGCAGTTGTGCCATACTCTTTCCATTTTCTGATGATGGAGTGAACAGAGCTCTGTGAGATCAAAGCTTGGGATATTTTTTTATAACCTAACCCTGCTTTAAACTTCTCCCCAACTTTATCCCTGACCTGTCTGGTGTGTTCCTCGGCCTTCATGATGCTGTGTATTCACTAAGGTTCTCTAACAAACCTCTGAGGGCTTCACAGAACAGCTGTATTTATACTGAGATTAAATTACACACAGGTGGACTCTATTTACTAATTAGGTGACTTCTGAAGGCAATTGGTTCCACTAGATTTGAGTTAGGGGGATCAAAGTAAAGGGGGCTGAATACAAATGCGCACCACAGTTTTCACATATTTATTTGTAAAAAAAAAAAATTAAAACCATTTATCATTTTCCTTCCACTTCACAATTATGTGCCACTTTGTGTTGGTCTATCACATAAAATCCCAATAAAATGCATTTATGTTTTTGGTTGTAACGTGACAAAATGTGGAAAATGTCAAGGGGTATGAATACTTTTGCAAGGCACTGTAGCTCCTCTACCCCTGACGCCGCTTCCCCCACTGTAATTACAAGCGAGTACTGCCAAAGTGCTAGCCAGGACTTTCTTTGTATTACACAGCACAATCCATTGTAAAAAGTTGCTGCTCTATTGTGAAATGACACTTGCGGATAGTCTGCAAGTTTCACTGAGTAAATACGATGTAACAATGTTTTGTTTCAGGGTGTATTATATCATTTGTGACCTTTAAACTGCATACAGTATAAGAAAGTCACAGGCTCGTTTTTTTTTCTACATAAAATGTGTTCAAATTGACCCCTTAATAATCCTTAGATAATCCTAATCAGCCCTAATTAACTTCTTTCCATTCTCTCCTTTGCTATTATTTTTCTACTTCTTTTAATTTATGGGCCAGATTCATAAAGAATTGCGGCGGCGTAACGTATGTCCTTTACGTTACTCCCCCGCAAGTTTTCATCGTAAGTGCTTGATTCACAAAGCACTTGCGTGTAAACTTGCGGCGGCGTAGCGTAAAGCCGTCCGGCGCAAGCCCGCCTAATTCAAATGGGGCGGGGACCATTTAAATTAGGCGCGTTCCCGCGCCGAACGTTCTGCACATGCTCCGCCATGCTTTGCGCGAAATGACAGAGGCCCCGAGGTAATGTTTTGAATGGCGACGTGCGTAGCGTACTTTCGTATTCCCGGACGACTTACGCAAAAAAAAAAAAATTGAAATTCGTCGCGGGAACGACGGCCATACTTTAACATGGGCTGTCTATTGTTACACCACCTCAATAGCAGCCGTAACTTTGCGACGCGAAAAGCTGACTAGCGACGACGTAACGAATGTGCGTACCTTCGTGGATCGCCGTAAACAGCTAATTAGCATACCCGACGCGGAAAACAACGCAATCTCCACCCAGCGGCGGCCGAAGTATTGCATCCTAAGATCCGAAGGCGTATGAAGCCGTACGCCTGTCGGATCTTAGCCAAATGCCGTCGTATCTTGTTTGTGAATTACAAATTAAGATACGACGCGGCAAATTTGAAAGTACGCCGGAGTATCAGTAGATACTCCGGCGTACTTATTCTGTGAATCTGGCCCTATATGTTTAATTTATTTATCTAGGCACTTCTATATACATTTTACCCTTAATATTTGTTTATTTTTCATTTGTTTAGTTGTTATGTATTTTTACTTTTTTTTCAGCGTTGTATAACAGGAAAATATGCACCATTTCAAAACTGCAAAACATTTTGCCATGATTTGTATCAGAGAAATCATTATTTTAGAAAAATAACTAATTATAGAATAAAATGTATTTTTTGAATTTTTATTCTTTTAAAATTTGTTTACATAAAGCTACTTTTTATTGGCCAAAACAGTAAAAAAAAAAAACACGGATTTTTTTTTTGCAATGCAATATTGCCAAAAGAAAAGCCTGCTTTTTTTCCTCTAAAAACAGACAGAAGATATTATTAAAATATCACCAATAAGACTAAACATCCGAAACCCAAACACCCCCCCCCCTCCAAGCAACTCAAATGCACCCGGTGAACCGAAAGGGGCTGGACGCATTAACCACTTAACCCCCGGACCATATTGCTGGTCAAAGACCAGAGCACTTTTTGCGATTCGGCACTGCGTCGCTTTAACTGACAATTGCGCGGTCGTGCGAAGTGGCTCCCAAACAAAATTGGCGTCCTTTTTTTCCCACAAATAGAGCTTTCTTTTGGTGGTATTTGATCACCTCTGCGGTTTTTAGTTTTTGTGCTATAAACAAAAATAGAGCGACAATTTTGAAAAAAATATATATTTTTTACTTTTTGCTATAATAAATATCCCCCAAAAATATATATAAAAAAACATATTTTTTCCTCAGTTTAGGGCGATACGTATTTTTCTACATATTTTTCGTTAAAAAAAATCGCAATAAGCGTTTATTGATTGGTTTGCGCAAAAGTTATAGCGTTTACAAAATAGGGGGTCGTTTTATGGCATTTTTATTAATATTTTTTTTTTACTAGTAATGTCGGACACTTTTGACACATTTTTGGGACCATTGGCATTTTTCTAGCGATCAGTGCTATAAAAATGCATTGATTACTATAAAAATGCCACTGGCAGGGAAGGGGTTAACACTAGGGGGCGGGGAAGGGCTTAATTATGTTCCCTGGGTGTGTTCTAACTGTAGGGGGATGGCCTCATTAGGGGAAATGACTGATCGCTGTTCATACATTGTATGAACAGACAGTCAGGCATTTCCCCCCTGACAGGACCAGGAGCTGTATGTTTACACACACAGCTCCCGGTCCCCGCGTGTTTACACACACAGCTCCCGGTCCCCGCTCTGTAACGAGCAATCATGGGTGCCTGGCGGTGATCGCGCCCGCCGGGCACGCGCACAGGAGTCAGGGACGAGCGTGGGGCACGCGCCCCTAGTGGCCGCTTTGAGAGCCAGACGTATAGCTACGGGCTCTCGCGCAGGGGAGCCGACCTGCCGCCGTAAAACGGCGGCGGGTCGGCAAGTAGTTAAAACAGAACTCCTTGTGTTTCAGGCCAGCCGAAAGAGTCAAGTGGTAACAACTTGGACACCACCGCCCATTCTGGGCCAAATCATCAACCCTAGCTCCAAAGTCAAAAGTCTCGGGGGCATTTTTGACACCTTCATGACAATGGACGCACAAATAGGGTCAGTAGTCAGCGGAGCGCACCATCTGTTGCGCCTACTACGCAGATTTATTCCATTTATCCCCAAAGAAGACGTAGCAGTCGTGGTGGGAACAATCGTGAATTCCAGACTGGACTATGCTAACGCCCTGTACCTCGGACTCCCAAAGTACCAAATCTCCCGTCTGCAAGTCGTACAGAATACGGCCGCCAGACTGGTGACTGGGAAAAAAAAATGGGAATCAATCTCACCTTCGTTGAGAACCCTTCACTGGCTGCCAGTAAAAGACAGAATTGCATTTAAAGCACTCTGCCTGACACATAAGTGCATCCATGGGAAGGCTCCGCAATATCTTTGCGACAAGATAGAACCTCACAATTCGAATGGCGTTCTGCGATCCACCGACCAAAATCTGGTCAGGGTACCAAAAACCAAATACAAGTCCAAAGGAGAAAGAAGGTTTGCTTTTCAGGGTCCTAGACTATGGAACGCTTTACCAACCAGCATTCGGTTGGAGGAAAACCACCTGACTTTCAGAAGACGAATCAAAACTCTGCTCTTTTGAGGTCATGAGTCACGAACAACTAGCGCCCAGAAGCGATTCAGTTCGCATGTGCTGCGCTCTATAAATGTTTCATTCATTCATTCATTCATTCATAGGGGGTGGAGGCGGCCATGGATGAATTCTATCCATTGCATATGTAGCGCCGGGTCACTTTCAGGACTGGTGCTATGTTAAATTTAGGGGAGAATTCAGAGAAGTACCCATTCCGGCTGGAGTGGCAAAGTAAAGTGTTTAAGGAAGCAGGACTGTTTCCCGTTTCCAGTTATACCTGGATCTACTGTCTCCTATTTGCTATCCCTTCACCTTTCTACCGTTTTTACCCGGCTGGATAATAAAAGCACAAAAAGACGCCTGTTGTGTGGACATTCCATTTACTACAACTCTCATCAAGTACCCTAGATATCGGAGATACAGAGGTAACGTGCCACCCAAAACAAACCAGCAGCTCCTTCGGGGGTAGTGCTACACATATAAGGGGTGATAAAAAGAGAGGGGGCGGCGGCAATAAATCTGACAGGAGTTATAACCGTCCCATACCCTATCCAAAATGAAAAAAAAAAAGGTTTTGCTTTTATTGTGGAGCAAACTATTTCCAGTTATGGGCTACTAACATTCAGGGGTAGATTCAGATAGGTGAGCGGATCTTTAGATCCGCGTAACCTATCTGATTTACGTTACGCCGCCGCAAGTTTTTCAGGCAAGTGCTTTATTCACAAAGCACTTGCCTGTAAAGTTGCAGCGGCGTATCGTAAATCCCCCGGCGGAATTCAAATTCGTATGGGGGCGTGTATCATTTAAATGAAGCACGCCCCCGCGCCGACCGAACTGCGCATGCGCCGTCCCAAAAAAATCCCAGAGTGCATTGCTCTAAACGACGTCGCAAGGACGTCATTGGTATCGACGGAAACGTAAACTACGTCCATCCGTATTTGTGAATGACTTACGCAAACGACGTAAACATTTCAAAACTCGGCGCGGGAACGACGGCCATACTTAACATTAGCTACGCCTCATATAGCAGGGGTAACTATACGCCGGAAAAAGCCGAACGCAAATTACGTAAAAAAAAAAACGCTGGGCGGTCGTTCGTTTCTGAATCGGCGTAACTCCTCAATTGCATGTTCCTCGCGTAATAATACGGAAGCGCCACCTAGCGGCCAGCCTGGAATTGCAGCCTAAGATCCGACGGTGTAAGTCACTTACACCTGTCGGATCTTAGGGATATCTATGCGTAACCTGATTCTATGAATCAGGCGCATAGATACGACGGCCGGACTCAGAGATACGACGGCGTATCAGGAGATACGCCATCGTATCTTCTTTCTGAATCCGGGCCTATGTTGCTAAATTCTTTAACAAAGTTGTATTAAATTGCAGTGGATTGGATTGGTGAGTGATACAAAAATTAAAGCCTAAGGATCATTTGTGGAAATCCCAAAACTATTAGAATCAAGGCCTCTGTGAATCGAGCCCTTTTTTTAAGGCTGAAAATACCCCCCTCGGCTTATACCTGAGTCAGTGTACCTGAAATTCTTGACAGGCTGCGGGCGTACATTGTTTAATAGTCACGGTTTCCTCCTGGTCCCTTCCGTGATAGGCGTTTCCCAGCAGACACAGTTCCACCTATCACGGACGTTCTCTCATCCTTGCACTCAGTTTCCCAGCAGACACTGTGTTCAGTGTTCTGCCAATCACGGAAGTCCTCATGTCTGAGGATGAAAGGACATCCGTGATTGGTGGGAACACTGAACACAGTGTGTGCTGTGAAACTGAGTCTGAGGATGAGAGAATGTCCGTGATAGGCGGAACTGTGTCTGCTGGGAAACGCTTTTCATGGAAGGGACCAGGAGGAGACCGCGACTTTTAAACAATAAATGGATGCCTGCAGCCTGTCAAGAATTTCATGTACACTGACTCGGGCACAATGAGGTTGCAATGGGCACAGAGAGGTTAGGCAGAGTGAGGTTGTGCACAGGGAGGTTGCAATGGGCACAGTGAGGTTGGGCACAGTGTGGTTACAATGGGCACAGTGAGGTTGGGCACAGTGAGGTTGCAATGGGCACAGTGAGGCGTGCATATGGGCACAGTGAGGTTGGGCACAGTGAGGTTGCAATGGGCACAGTGAGGCGTGCATATGGGCACAGTGAGGTTGGGCACAGTGAGGTTGCAATGGGCACAGTGAGGCGTGCAAATGGGCCCAGTGAGGTTGGGCACAGTAAGGTGTGCAAATAGGCACAGTGAAGCTGCAAATGGGCATTGTTGACCCTCTTTTCCGCTTATAGTAGCTGCTGCATTCTCACCCTAGGCTTATACTCGAGTCAATAGGTTTTCCCAGTTTTTTGTGGTAAAATTAGGTACCTCAGCTTATACACGGGTCAGGTTATACTCAAGTATATACGGTAGTTTTGAACAGAGTGGTTAAAGCAAAGAACCCCTGCCAGCCATTATTACTTTATTGTGCCATTCTAAAGTCAGTGCCCTTGACATCGACTTTATTGAAAGGAATTGTCTTATTCTGCATATTGAAATTTGCATCCCTGTGGGGTTGTTCGCATGGTTTTGCTGCTCAAACAATATAGCAACTACACAGTTTTTCATATTGTAAAAGGTGAAATGCAGACAATATTGCATGACTTCCCTTGAGTATAGTGGTGGAATATTGAATGAAGGGAAATCTATCTACGAGGATATACTTCAAAATATTAACTTCACATTCACACATGACCCACCACATATGTGATGTTTATGGCATTAGTGTTTAGGAAGTCTGGACTATACCTGATCTTATCCTCTAGACCCCTTGCAATGCTTCCCCTATTCCCAGCCCTAGATATGTGACATCCTGTGCATGTGAAACATTTGATTCTCTAAACATGTTAAAGTGACACTAAACTCTGGTTTAATAAAAAAATGTACCGTATTTATCGCGGTATAACGCGCTCCCGCGTATACCGCGCACCCCTAAAGTGACCCCGAATCCTGTGGAAAAAAAGTTTTTTTTGTACTTACAGTTTTGGTGTCTTGCTCGGCGGCCTCGTCGGGTCCGGCGTCCTTCTGCGGCTTCGGGTGTCCTCTTCGGCGGGTCCGGCGTCCTTCTGCGGCTTCGGGTGTCCTTCTGCGGCGGGTCCGGTGTTCTCTTCGGTGGGTCTGGCGTCCTTCTGAGGCATCCTCGCTCGTTTCCCGCGCCGAGTTTTGAATACTGCGCCGACATATACCGAGCGCAGTACACTCGGGTATAGTCGGGCAGTCTCGGCAACTTCCGCGCTCAAGTCCTGGACGTACAGGACGTCAGCGCGGGTAGCCGAGCATTGCCGACAATACACGAGTGTACTGCGCTCTGACACTCGTGTATTGTCGGCAATGCTCGGCTACCCGCGCTGACGTCCTGTATGTCCAGGACGTGAGCGTGGAAGTTGCCAAAACTGCCCGACTATACCCGAGTGTACTGCGCTCGGTATATGTCGGCGCAGTATTCAAAACTCGGCGCGGGGAAGCGGGTATCGGCGTATACCGCGCACCCACGATTTTGCCCTGATTTTCAGGGCAAAAAAGTGCGCGGTATATGCCGATAAATACGGTATGTATTCTTAGATCAAAATGAACATTCTATTGCTCTCCCCCTCCTCCAAGGGGTTGATAAAGGCAAATAGACTGTTCACTTTGCGAGGAAAGTTGCATTTTGCAATCAAATTATCCCCAGATCTTAGTGAATGTGGTGAGGCTCTGCTGACTTCCATCCTCCAATGATGTGAAAACCAAAAAGGAAATGGTTCTTGATCTAGGTTACGTGGCACTTACCCCCACAGGAGCCGCATGTGATGGTAGGTCCTCTGTTTTGCGACGACTCTCTTAACTGCTCCATACCCAATGATACACTTGGTTGTAGACTAAAAACAGTTCACACCTGTGTGACTTATAAGTTAGTAAGCAACCACTCTAAAATAACACACAGGAATAAGGCCACAAGCAACATGAAATTAAATAAATGTATGTAGAGCAAATGCAATTAAATTGTCGTGGAAATTCCACTATACACTGCGTGTAATCCATGTCTCCTGCACTAGTAGAGCTTTCAGCTCCTTGGTATAATGCATCTTAGTAAATCCCTGTTTCCCATATACCGTCTTTATCGGGGTATTGCGCGCTCCGGCGTATAGCGCGCACCCCTAAAGTGGACCCGCATTCCGGTAAAAAAAAACATTTTAGTACTTACAGTTTTGGTGTCTTGCGTGGCGTCTATCGGCGGCCTCGTCGGGTCCGGCGTCCGTCTGCGGCTTTGGGTGTCCTCTTCGTCGGGTCCGGCGTTCGTCTGCGGCTTCGAGTGTCCTCTTCGTCAGGTCCGGTGTCCGTCTGCGGCTTCGGGTGTCCTCTTCGTCGGGTCCGGCGTCCGTCTGCGGCTTCGGGTGTCTTCTTCGTCGGGTCCAGGGTCCTTCTGCGGTGTCCTCCCGGCTCGATCCCCGCTTTCCCGCGCCGAGTTTGAACACTGCGCCGGCATATACAGAACGCAGTACACTCGGGTATAGTCGGGCAGGCTCGGCTACTCTGGCGCTCACGTCCTGGACGTCTTGGAGCTGAGCCTGCCCGACTATACACGAGTGTACTGCGTTTGGTATATGCCAGCGCAGTGTTCAAACTCGGTGCGGGAAAGCGGGTATCGGCGTATACCGCGCACCCACGATTTTGCCCTGATTTTCAGGGCAAAAAAGTGCGCGGTATACGCCGATAAATACGGTAAGTAACAGACATGACCCCAATCCTTACATCCTTAGCTCCACAGCTCGGCTGCCTGTCTCTCCCACCTGCCTGCCTATTCATAGGCAACAAAAGGAATGACAAACAGGAAGTCATGGCCCCAACAGCCAATCGCTTCCTCCATGAGAAATGACACCACAGGAAATGACAATACAGGAAATGACAATACAGGAAATGACAATACAGGAAATGACAACAGCAAAGGGGAGGGCATCCATAGGAGTGGGCGGGCGCACATGTCTCACCCACTTGAGGCATGTACACTGCCCCCGCCAAGCCACATGCATGCACATCCACTAACTTGGTCAGCATGGAGCCTATTCAACACTGCTCAGAGTAACCAGTATCTAGTAAGATCATTCTATTTGTTCTTACAGACTTGAGACGTTCATAGGGGACATTGATACTGCTGTTGTCAATATACGGTATGAGTATACCAACAAGGCAGATATCAATGTCCACTTATAAAAGCAGAAATGTATCCAAAGGGGATAGCGTAGACAAAACAGAGATTTAATATGTTTCTCTAGTTATGTGGACTTTGCTTCTCTAATGTACATACTGTGTTTCCCCGAAAATAAGACCTAGCGTTATTTTCCAGGAGAGTGGCAATATAAACCCTGCCCCGAATAAAAGGCCTAGTTGAAAATGCTTGTAAAATCCTATAATCCACTCTATTTATGGAGTATATAATGTACAATGTGTGTGTTATAATTGTGCCAAATACCTTCAGTTAAAGCATGTTCCTCTTCGTGCTCGCAAGAGTTGGGCACTGGCTAATGCATATGCGCATGTGCATACTCACACAAACACGAGCCGTCACGCATGCACCTGTGACAGATATTGGCGCCAAGAAGAGGCCATTTTTAACTCCACCAGTGCTGCTTTGTCTTCCCTGCATCCTGTGTTCCTGTTATGCTGTATCCTGATTCCAGTTGCTGACCTATCTTGTCTGACCATTCTCTGAACTCTGCCTGTACCAACCCTGGCTTGTCCTTAACCTCCGCTTCTGTCTACTCCATTTGCTTCTATTGCACCATTTGGCTCCTGACCCAGCTTGTACCCAGACCGTGCTATTGCCTGCTCCCCTGTACCTGATACGTCCTGTCAGTGTATGACCCGGCTTGCCTGACTGCTTCCAGACACATCCTGCTGTGCCTGCTGTTCTACAATGTGCTACCAGTACAGGCCTCACCTGCCCACTGTTGCCAGTACTGGTCTGCTTCAGTCTGCCATCCTCCAGCTGTCTACCAGCCCGCTTGCTTCACTTGAGACTACCGACAGACCTCTCTTGCCTAGCATGGATACCCTCTTTGTGGCTGGCAAGACCCACAAGCACTTGTGCCACTCTGAACTCCTGCGCCTTCTGTTCAAACTACCAGGGGCCCAGAGTCAGAGATGTAAGAGAGGCCTTTCTCTTCCTCATCATTTCGGCTCTGCTACCAGGTACGTGATACTCTAGAACGGTATTGTAACGGTCACCACCGTTTACTATTTCCATTCCACCAACCATGACAGCTTATCCGACAATCCACAATCCAGCAGACAGGACCCATTGGATTTTCCCCAGAAATAACGAGACAGACAGCTCTGTTACTGGTTCCAAAGATGAATGAATCTTTAATGGTAAAACTCAGGTTTTTATACAGTTACAAGCATGCTTCAGTAAGCACAGGGACAATGAAACTCTCCACCCCCAAAACATCACACAATGGGGCTTCATACACATTCTTTTAGATAATGACATTCAGATGAGTTAATTATCCCCCAGACATTCTGTCCCCGACAATAAGCTATTCACACCTGATACACAATACACAGACATCTGACCTTTACAGACTTAATCAGTACAATAGACACAAAACAGTATTAGCATCACACAATGGAAGGTCTTTCAGAAGCCAGACTCAATTAACACCCCAACAGTCTATTGACCTGTTCATAAGGAACAACTTGTAATATTCTAAGATATCCTGAAAAACATGAATTGTCATTAATGTCCCATCTCATGTAATCCGAGATATCAGTTCTCAGTCATCCTATGCCCCTATCGGACATAAGATGACCCTAGTCCCAAGAGTCATTGGTGAAGCTGGCACAGGAGTACCCCACATGCTTCAGAAGTCTCTGGGTGTCACGGGTCATTCCGTTACAGGTATGAATGTCCCATTGTTGGTGTCAGTGGAAGAAATTGTGTCCTATTGTTGGTGTTAGCAGAAGGAATAGTGCCCCATTGTTTGTGTCAATGGAGGGAATTGTGCCCCATCATTGGTGTCAGTGGGTAGAATAGTATTGTATCATTGGTGTCAGTGAGGCAAATAGTGGCCCATCGTTGATGTCAGTGGAAGAAATTTTGCCCCATCCTTGGTGTCAGTGGGTGGGTGGAAGAGTGCCCCACTGTTGGTGTCAGTGGAAGGAATAGTGCCCCATCATTGGTGTAAGTGGAAGGAATAGTGTCCTATCACTGGTGTCATTGGGAGGAATAGTGCCCCAAGTGCCAGACAAAGGCAAGTAAATGGCCACATTCAGCCTGTGGGCAACAGTTTGGTGACCACTGGGTTAAACAATTCCCATCAATGTATTTAAACTTTGTATTTAGTTGTTTTTCTGGCGTTCAGCTTCAGTTGATATGTCTCTTTCATTGTCTACAGTAAGGTATGGGGCCGAGAGTTGAAGCATGCAGTAGGTCACGATATTTCCATACATTCAGTCTACATCCAGTAGTGTGGGTGATACGGGGTTAACATTGTGTGACTCGACCCCTCAGTTCTCCATACATATTTATTATGGCTTATGGCCCATTATAGTAAACATCTTGAAATAACCATTAACAATGCAGCATAGTAATTGGTTTACTAACATTCCTAGGCACTATCTAATCTGTATATTTATATGATAACGACAAGTATTTGGCCGATTACGATGCCGGGAAATATTATTACTGGCCCCCTACTGTATGTTGCTGGATTCCATATCCATATGGTTCACCATAGTTACACCCTTGTTTAGTACTTCTAGTACCAGTGGCATAAATAAATACGCTTTTTAGAAAACATTATCTGAATCCTGAATTTCACCCCATTTTCAAATTGAACAAGCAGCCATACAAAGGCTTATCCTAGCACTAAGCAATGGCCTCAAATGGCAACGATAAGGGTCACTAATTATAATATGACCGGTACACAGCTAATATCTCATCCAGTGGGGTAGAGTCACGTAGAATGGCGTATGTTTGTGCAGGCGTAACGTATCCTATTTACGTTACGCCTCCGCAACTTTTACAGGCAAGTGCCGTATTCTCAAAAGAAAGTTGCGGCAGCGTAGCCTAAATAGGCCGGCGTAAGCCCGCCTAATTCAAATTATGAAGAGGTGGGCGTGTGTTATGTAAATGAACCCTGACCCGACTTGATTGACGTTTTTCACGAACGGCGCATTCGCCGTCCGTTGAAATTTCCCAGTGTGCATTGCTCCAAAGTATGCCGCAAGGACGTATTGGTTTCGACGTGAACGTAAATGACGTCCAGCCCTATTCGCGAACGACTTACGCAAACAACGTAAAATTTAAAAAATTTGACGCGGGAACGACGTCCATACTTAACATTGGTACGCCGCATATACGCCTCATATAGCAGGGGTAACTTTACGCCGGGAAAAGCCTAACATAAACGGCGTATCTGTACTGCGTCGGCCGGGCGTACGTTCGTGAATTCGCGTATCTAGCTGATTTACATATTTCTAGGCGTAAATCAGCGTACACGCCCCTAGCGGCCAGCGTAAATATGCAGTTAAGATACGACGGCGTAAGAGACTTACGCCGTTCGGATCTAATACAAATCTATGCGTTACTGATTCTAAGAATCAGGCGCATAGATACGACGGCTCGGACTCAGAGTTACGACGGCGTATCTGGAGATACGCCGGCGTAACTCGTTTGAGAATCCGGGCCTATGCCTTCAATGTCAGTGTTCAGCTTTACCTATTGGACGATTTCCTCTCACCTTCTAAAAAAAAAAAGTGAATTTCTTTACTGGAGAAAATTTTTGTACTGGAAAAAATAGCCACCAGGGCAAATGGCAAAGGGGAATCTGTCTAGCTGGGACACAGACTGGAAGGGCCAGATTCAGAAAGAATTATGTTGCACAGCGGCGGAGTAACGTATCCCATTTACGTTACACCGCCGCAGGTTTACAGCGTAACTGCCTGATTCACAAAGCACTTACCTGTAAACTTGCGGCGGTGTAACGTAAATCCGCTCGGCGCAAGCCCGCCTAATTCAAATGGGGCGGGCACCATTTAAATTAGGCGCGTTCCCGCGCCGAGCGTACTGCGCATGCTCCGTCCATCAAATTACCCGACGTGCATTGCGCTAAATGACGTCGCAAGGACGTCATTGGTTTGACGTTAACGTAAATGGCGTCCAGCGCCATTCACGGACGACTTACGCAAACGACGGGAAATTTAACATTTCGACGCGGGAACGACGGCCATACTTAACATTGCTTAGACCACCTAGAAGGCAGCCTTAACTTTACGACGCGTATCGCTACGGAAACGACGTAAATTTAGATCGACGGGCATCGCGGACGTTCGCGAATCGCCGTAACTACTCATTTGCATATTCTACGCCGACCGCAATGGCCTCGCCACCTAGCGGCCGGCCTAGAATTGCAGCCTAAGATCCGACGGTGTAACACAAGTTACACCTGTCGGATCTTAGGGCTATCTATGCGTAACTGATTCTATGGGCCAGATTCACGTAGCTCAGCGGATCTATAGATCCGCTCGATCTACGTGAATTAAGATCCGCTCCCGCAAGTTTAGGAGGCAAGTGGCTAATTCACAAACCACTTACCTCCAAACTTGCGACGGCGGATCCTAAATCCCCCGGCGGAATTCAAATTCCGCGGCTAGGGGAGTGTACTATTTAAATCAGGCGCGTTCCCGCGCCGATTTAAATGCACATGCGCCATCCGCGAAATTTCCCGGCGTGCATTGCTCCCACTGACGTCGCTAGGACGTCTTATGTAAACGACGTCCGTCCGTATTCGAGAACGACTTACGCAAACGACGTTAAAAAATTCAAATTCGACGCGGGAACGCCGGCTATACTTAACATTGGCTGCGCCTGATAAAAGAAGGGGTAAGTATACGACGGGTACGCCGCTACGGAAACGTCGTAAGAAGACTGCGTCGGGTCCGCGTACGTTCGTGAATTTGCGTATCTCGCTGATTTACATATTATTTATCGTAAATCAGCGGGAACGCCCCCGGCGCCATTTTTAAATTGAAAAAAAGATCTGACAGTGTAACACATTGTAACACTGTCGGATCTAGCCCTATCTATGCGTAACTGATTCTATGAATCAGGCGCATAGATAGGACCAGTTTACGTCAGAGATACGATGGTGTATCTGTAGATACACCGTCGTATCTCTTTGTGAATCTGGCCCTATGAATCAGTCGCATAGATACGACAATCGTATCTCGGAGATACGACGGCGTATCAGGAGATACGCCGTCGTATCTCTTCTCTGAATCTGGCCCGAAGAGTTTCTAACCCTTCATTTGGCTTTACGTAAATGTTACCATTCTTAAAACACCATTTAAAAAAATATATATATTCAAAATCTAAATGTTAGCATCCTGTAGAAATTGTAACACAAATTATATTCGCCGAATATACAAAATTAAAAAAGTATTATAAACAATATCAACAAACAGATTCTGGTGGCACATAATTAAATATATTTAAAAATAATTGGGAAGTGGAATATTTAACACTTTTTTTTCTGCGTGTTGCATATATGTAGAGTCTGTTCCCCTTCCCATATTCATATGTTAATGAGCCTGTCACTGGGTTTTGAGCTCAGCATATGGGAATGTTGGGAAAATATATGGTTTTTGTGTGGGTGCTTGTAATTAGTTAATTATGGATGAAGCCAAATTAAAGTATGTGAAAAGATTATGCTGGCAGTGTTTTGCTACAAAGTCCAAGCAAATGGTAATTTTCTTTTACAGCTGTGCAAGAAAAAAAAAAAAAGCATAAACACAGGCAGCATTTTTTATTGCATAAATACTTGAACTTGTTATAGGAGCTAATTAAGGAACATAACTACATAAAGTCAAACGACTACAGCTGAGTGTTTTAGGAAGAATTTTTTTCCAACATAAACATTGATTTTTCAGAACAAATTATTGAAGCTGACCTGAAATATTGCAGTTGGCTATATATTTTTATAAGCCGCAGAACATTTTTTTTTTCCCCTTTATTGGTTTTATTTGTATTATTTTTACCATGTTGTGTCACTGCATAATTAAGCCACTTAGTACTGTGGTGCCGTATGTATCATTAATATTCCAAAATGTAATTAGCATATTTAATCACAAGCAATTAGGGCTAAGCATTGCTTTCCATTTTAAGCCATGAAATATTTACAAGATGATAGAAATCAACAGACAAGGATATAAAGGGTGTCATTATTTTTATTTATTTTTTTAAAAGAAGAAAAATTAAATTGTCAACTAATAAAAGAAAAAAAATATATCATTTGGGCACGTTTCAAAAGATGCCAACTCAACAAGCAATAAAAACATATATTAAACAAAAAAGTTCCAGAGTTTAAGCTCCCTCTTGTGGATTGTTGTCCTATTTTCTCACAAGGGATTGCCATCTATTAGCCATAACTTTACAATAATAAAGACAATTGTAAAAGCTTTACATAGCCGTGCAATAGGAAAATTAGATCTTCAATAGTAACAATAATTAGATTCTATAAATTGAATTTACTATGTCTGAAACATATTCTCAGAGTGTTTCAGAGATCGAACTGGTCTTAAACCTGTTTTCGCCAAACAAGCACTATTAGACTCAGCAGTTTTCTTTTTAAAGTTCAAGTCCATTTAGGTATTAAAAAAAACTATGGCCCAGATTCACAAAGCACTTACTCCGACGTATATCAAGTTACGTCGACGTAAGTGCAAATGTGCGCCGGCAAGGGGAGCTGCGGTGGCTCAGCGCGATTGGCACTGCGCTGACAAGCCATTCACCTCTGCAGCTAGGGGTTCGGATCCCGGTCTCTGCTACATGTGAATTGAGTTTGGTGGTCTCAGCCCGGCTCCCGGTGGGTGTGCTATGCGAGGTAAGCCTGCGCTTAGTACGCCCACCCCCCTCCCACAAAAACCACCACACTTACGTGCACTTACACTCTCACTCCCTTATAGGGAGTCCCTCTGCCCCGTTGGGCTTCAAAGCAGAGCAGGTAGGGCGGGCTATGTGGGAGGACCCCCTCACGCACCCGCCATTGCCACCTGGGGCATGGAGAAAGGTGGCAGATTGCCTCTGGGGGAGGCCTGCCTACTCCCAACTCCTGCAGTCTGGCTCCTCTCTCGAGTACACGCACAAAATACACTTAAAAAAAAATGTGCGCCGTCGTATCTGTGCGCAAGACCCACAAACAGAGATGCGCCCGGCCGACGTAACTTGCTTGCGCCGGCTTAGTTTGGGCGCACATTTAGGCTGGGCGCATAGTGCCGCTCCCATAGATTAGCTATTCAAACATGCAAATGAGGGAAATACGGCGATTCACGAACCTGACGCAGGCTACGAGAGGTGCGCGTAAGTTGTACATCCCCATAAAGGAGGTGCAACCCAGCAGCAGACATGCAAAGGTCTGCACCAAGGAACACAAGCCGGCGCATTTTACGTTGGACGTGTGTCTGGCTGGGCGTAGGTTACGTTCACGGCGTACGCAGTGATCCGGCGTATCTTAGGCAGTTGGTCCGACGTGGTTGTGAGCAGGCGCAGGGGGATGCGTCCACGTTACGGTGCATGCGCAGTTCGTTGTAAGTACTTGTCTGGCGCTCGGCCCATCATTTGCATGGGGTCACGCCTCATTTGCATGGGTCACGCCCACTTCCACCTACGCCGGCCTGCGCCTTTGATACCCACGCCACACTGGCGCAGCGTTGGGAGCACTGGCTTTCTGAATTCCATGCTTGCCTCTCTGCGCTGCGTCGGCGTAGCGTACATGGGTTCCTGTACGGCGGCGTAATGTGTGCCGTGCTCTCTGTGAATCTGGGCCTATGAGTGCCACTAGGTATTTTTTATAAAAATCCCCTAAACTTATAATAGATTGGCGATCCTCTGATAAACATTCCATGTTGCTGTTTTGATCACCTCCAAAAATATTTTGAAAAACCACCCTTATGCACATACGCTGAGGATGTCAAGCATAGCAATACATGCAACCCAAAAGAACAATACACCAACCACTCAAAAAATAAAAATAGATATAGACAGAGATTTTTTTCAGGGGGACATTTGTGGAACTCGGTTCCACCTCCTCCTGGCTTAGACCTTTGGGGGGGGGGGGGTGGATGCTCACCACAATCACTTGTAAACACAGAAGTCCAGTTTCTGTGTTTACAAGTGACAGCTCTGCAATCTGTGTGTAACACTACCCTATTGATTAAAGCCAACACTCCCTAGTGAAAAAAAAATCTTTTGGATTATCTTTGGGATTATCTAGCAACAATCAAAGCTGAACATCAGACATGATTACAGAAATGGTCATAATTATTTACCGATATGAAACCTATCTATTATACATTATTACAAACAGGTATCCCATAATCCTACTCATTTCTCAGGTCTTGTCTGCTTCTTCAAGACAAAGGAAACCCAAACAAAACCACATGTTACGTCATGAAGTCCACCCTGATGTCAACATGTGTAAGATCAGTATTCAAAAGCCTGAAAAAACAATAGGGAAGGGGAGTTACCGCTCCAGGTGGGTCTGGTTTGTAATTATCCTCCTCTCAGAAGCCACGGGCGCTGGCAATGCGTGTAGAATTTATTTCAAAATGTTTAGTTTAATGAGATATAGCACCCACACAGTTAGTGTAGTTTGCAAGGTAAATTTGGTTTAGTTCCTCTGTAATCAGTGGAGCAGGAGTTGATTATTCTAGTCTGCTCAGTGTTTCACATGCTGCTGGTCTGATTTCTCCTGCAGCTAAGAGCAGAGGGGTTCTTGGATCCTGGGTTGTGCCCTGCCAGAGGAGACCTCTGTTTGAGGGGCTGGGCAGTCAGCTGGAGACGCTAATTAGAGGCCATCAAGGTCCAACTCCCAACCCAGAGGCGTACTAAGCATGGGGCGGAGGGGGCGGGCCGCACCGGGTGCCACACCCTGGAGGGGTGTCAGGCCGTGGCCCCCCCTCCGCGAATGAAGAGGACTGTAGCGTGCGGCATTATGATAGCGCGGTAACAGGGAGGCAGCGCTAGCGGCAGTCTAGGTAAAGCTGAAGCGTGGCTTTTTAGGGGGGGGGGGGTGACTCGTGCGAGCCGCCCGTACCCATACCCGGGACCGCAATTATCCCCTTCTCTGTGGCAGCGCAGCGCCCGCGGCTCTGATAGATACGGCTGTGACTGTCTGACACTGACAGTCACACAGCCTAGGAGCGTGAAGCTGCAGCCGCCTCCCCCTGTGCTGTGCTGCCTGTGTGTGTAGTGTAACACGCGGCGCGCTGATAATCATCTGTCTGACGGCATTATGGGTCTGAAGGCAAGGGGGGTGTGTGCACTATTGTAAGGGGGGGTGTTCTGTATATGAGGGGGGTTCTGTATTCTGGGGGGGTTCTGTATTGTGTGGGGGGGGATGTTCTGTATATGAGGGGGGTTTTGTATTCTGGGGGGGTTCTGTATTGTGTGGGGGGGGGGATGTTCTGTATATGAGGGGGGTTTTGTATTCTGGGGGGGTTCTGTATTGTGTGGGGGGGGGATGTTCTGTATATGAGGGGGGTTTTGTATTCTGGGGGGGTTCTGTATTGTGTGGGGGGGGATGTTCTGTATATGAGGGGGGTTTTGTATTTTGGGGGAGTTCTGTATTGTAGGGGGATGGTATCTGTATAGGGGGGTTCTGTATTCTGGGGGGGTGTTCTGTATTGTAGGGGGTGGTTCTGTATATGAGGGGGGATTCTGTATTCTGGGGGGGGGTTCTGTATTGTGGGGGGGTGTTCTGTATTGTAGGGGGTGGTTTCTGTATATGAGAGGGGTTCTGTATTCTGGGGGGTTCTGTATTGAGGGGGGGTGTTCTGTATTGTAGGGGGTGGTATTTGTATAGGGGGGGGTTATGTATATGAGGGGGGTTCTGTATTGTGTGGGGGAGTCCTGTATTGTAGAGGGGTGGTATCTGTATAGGGGGGTTCTGTATTCTGAGGGGGTTCTGTATTGTGGGGGGGGGGGTGTTCTGTATTGTAGGGGGTGGTTCTGTATATGAGGGGGGATTCTGTATTCTGGCGGGGTTCTGTATTGTGGGGGGGTGTTCTCTGTATAGGGGGTGGTTCTTTATATGAGGGGGGGTTCTGTATTGTGGGGGTGTTCTGTATTGTAGGGGGGTCTGAACTGTAGGGAGGGGTCTGCACTGTAGGGAGGGGTCTGCACTGTCCAGAGGTGCAGTCTAATGTAAAGGGGTGCAGTGTAATGTAAAGGGGTCCAGAGATGCAGGGTGCTGTGTAATGTAAAGGGGCCAGAGGTGCAGGGTGCTGTGTAATGTAAGGGGTCCAGAGGTGCAGGATGCTGTGTAATGTAAAGGGGCCAGAGATGCAGGGTGCTGTGTAATATAAAGGGGTCCAGAGGTGCAGGGTGCTGTGTAATGTAATGGGTTCAGAGGTGCAGTGTAATGTAAAGGGGTCCAGAGGTATAGGGTGCTGTGTAATGTAAGGGGTCCAGAGATGCAGGGTGCTGTGTAATCTAAAGGGATCCAGAGGTGCAGGGTGCTGTGTAATGTAATGGGTTCAGAGGTGCAGTGTAATGTAAAGGGGTCCAGAGGTGCATGGTGCTGTGTAATGTAAGGGGTCCAGAGATGCAGGGTGCTGTGTAATCTAAAGGGATCCAGAGGTGCAGGGTGCTGTGTAATGTAAGGGGTCCAGAAGTGCAGTGTAATGTAAAGGGGTCCAGAGGTGCATGGTGCTGTGTAATGTAAAGGGGTGCAGGGTGCTGTGTAATGTAAAGGGGTGCAGGGTGCTGTGTAATGTAAGGGGTCCAGAGATGCAGGGTGCTGTGTAATGTAAAGGGGTCCAGAGATGCAGGGTGCTGTGTAATGTAAAGGGGTCCAGAAGTGCAGTGTAATGTAAAGGGGTCCCGTGGTGCAGTTGTGGAGAGGGGGTACACAGTAGTGACAAAGAGATATTGAAGGATGCAGGGGGCACAGTGGGGTGTTTTTACATTTTACCGTGGGGGGGGGGTGCCAGATATTGGATCCGCCCCGGGTGCCAAATGTTCTAGGTACGCCCCTGTCCCAACCATAGCTTAGACTGGAGGGCCTATTCTCTAGTCTGGGGTGTCTCTTTTATGGTCTGGAGAAGCACACTAGAAGATATCAGGTGGAGACTGGATGGAAGAGGATCCAGTGCTTGGTGGTATCATGAGTCTTTTAGCTGGATTTAGGTATGCAGGCGCATCCTTGCGGCGGCGTAGCGTATCGTATTTACACTACGCCGCCTTAAGTTAGCAAGGCAAGTACTGTATTCACAAAGTACTTGCCTGCTAAGTTACGGCGGCGTAGCGTAAATGGGGCCGGTGTAAGCGCGCCTAATTCAAATGAGGATGTGGGGGTGTGTAAATTAACTGTGACCAGACGTGATTGACTTTTTTTAAGAACGGTAGATGCGCCGCCGTGTACATATCCCAGTGTGCATTGCGGCAAAGTACGCTGCACAGACGTATTGGTTTCGACGTGGACGTAAATTACGTCCAGCCCTATTCACGGACGACTTACGCAAACAACGTAAATTTTTCAAATTTCGACGCGGGAATGACGGCCATACTTAACATTACTAGTCCAGCTATTTGATGGAATAACTTTACGCCTGAAAATGCCTTACGTAAACGGCGTATCTGTACTGCGTTGGCCGGGCGTACGTTCGTGAATAGGCGTATCTAGTGATTTACATATTCTACGCTGAACGCAATGGAAGCGCCACCTAGCGGCCAGCCTAAAAATTACACTTTAAGATACGACGGTGTAAGACACTTACGCCGCTCATATCTTAGCCTAATTTAAGCGTATCTGGTTACCAGAATACGCTTAAATTTGCATTGGCGCAGATTCAGACTTAGGCTGGCGTATCTACTGATACGCCGGCCTAAGTCTTTCTGAATCTGCCTATTGGTCTCTCTCACTAAGAAGTGCTCAGTGGATATCAGAAGGTGGCAGCTGATAATCCCAAGGCCTTGTGTCCTGTACCCTAAAAATTGTTAGGTAGATTCACAAAGAATTAGGCCGGCTTATCAGTAGATAAGCCGACCTAACTCTGAATCTACGCCGGCGTTTGTTTAAGTGTATTCTCAAACAGAGATACACTTAAAACAAAGCTAAGATAGAACGGTGCAAGCCGGCCTATCTTAGCTTGCAATGTTTCTGTTGTCCGCTAGATGGCGCTTCCATTGGGGCCGGCGTAGATTATGTAAATGAGGGGATACGCCGATTCACGAACATACGCCAGGCCTACACCCTCGCATTACGTCGTTTCCGTAAGGGATAGGCCGCCTAAAGTTATTCCACCTATGAGGTGGAATAACAATGTTAAGTATGGCCGCCGTTCCCGCCACGAGGTTCGAATTTTTTACGTCGTTTGCGCAAGTCCTTCCGCGAATCGGGATTTACGTCGTTTACGTACACGTCGAAATCAATAGGCCCGTACTTCAAAAAAACGTCAAAAAACGTGAGGTCAAGCCTCATTTCCATACAACATGTCATTTGAATTAGGCACCCTTACGCCCGCTCGTTTTAGGCTACGCCGCCGAAAATTAGCAGGTAAGTGGTTTGAGAATCACTACTAGCCTAACTAATTTACAGCGGTGTAGCCTAAAAAGGCTAGGCTGCCCTAAAGTTAGGCGCCCCTACGTGAATCTACCTATGTATGTAGTTATCAGTTCTACAAGGCCCTAAGCATTTCTCCTAGAAAGTAGGAACTCTTGGGAAGTTCTAAGTGGAAGAATATGCTGATATATTTGGGGTTTTTCTATTGCATGATGTACATTTTTTTGTTTGATGTTGTTGTAATTTAATGGATGTAGCCTCCTTCTAGACCGGTGTTCTTTTTGGAGCTTGGAGGCACCTGGCACACAAAGCCCCTGCACATCTAGCTTGTCTGGATGGAGCCAGGGGTTCTGTTTGGGTTCTGATTGGGTGTATCTCTTTCTTTCTTTCCATCTCTGGATGCTTGGAATGCTTGCATACCTCCCGGGTCTGTCTGTGCGTGTCGGTATATCTTCTGGATGCTAGAGGGCGTGATTCTGTTTTCTCAAAGCCAATCCATCTTGTGAGACCTCAATGCCAGAGGTGACGTCACATGTGTGCAGAGGACGCTGATATCTCCCAAGTGGCACAGAAGGAGTTGTTTTCACCTAAACAATCTTTCCTTGGGCAGAACGATATTTTGTTTATTGCCTTTATTTGGGCGTAAAGAAACAGTTTTTGATTGGATATAGTGTTTGGTGCCAATGGGAGTGGTTTTGATTAAATAATTGCACTCACATGGTTACTAGCTGCTCCTTTAGAAGAACGGAATGTCTTAGGCTCCATTGCTTCAGCGTATGGTCTCTGCACTGGGAGCTTGTTTTCTGTCACAATATTATTTGGTTAAGCACTGATGTTTCTTTTTTTTTCGAGCTTGTTAAGCTTTAGTTGTTATTGTTGGCAACATAATTGTTTTTTTTTCTTCCCGATAGATGATGCAAATACATTTTAGATAACCTAGTGACTATTGGCATGTCCACTTGGTCTATAGATCCATTGGATGCCTTTCTGTCCATTTACTTATAGGTACCATAGCTTTACATCCTGCACAGTAGCTTCAGCATAATTTAGCCTCTTCTATTTTAAACATGATGGGCCAGATTCACATATTTCCGCGTAACTTAGCGGCGGCGTAACGTATCACATTTACGTTACACCGCCGCAAGTTTTACGGGCAAGTGCTTGATTCACAAAGCACTTGCCTGTAAAGTTGCAGCGGCGTAGCGTAAATCCGCCCGACGCAAGCCCGCCTAATTCAAATGGGGCGGGGACCATTTAAATTAGGCGCGTTCCCGCGCCGAACGTACTGCGCATGCTCCGTCCCTAAAATTTCCCGACGTGCATTGCGCTAAATGACATCGCAAGGACGTCATTGGTTTCAACGTTAACGTAAATGGCGTCCAGCGCCATTCACGGACGACTTACGCAAACGATGTTAAATTTCAAATTTCGACGCGGGAACGACGGCCATACTTAACATTGGCTAGACCACCTAGAGGGCAGCTTTATCTTTACGCCGCGTATCTCTACGGAAACGGCGTACATTTACTGAGACGGGCAAAGCGTACGTTCGTGAATCGGCGTAACTAGTCATTTGCATATTCTACGCCGACCGCAATGGAATCGCCACCTAGCGGCCGGTCTAGAATTGCAGCCTAAGATCCGACGGTGTAAGTCACTTACACCTGTCGGATCTTAGGGAGATCTATGCGTAACCTGATTCTATGAATCAGGCGCATAGATACGACCTTCGTATCTCAGAGATACGACGGCGTATCAGGAGATACGCCGTCGTATCTCTTTATAAATCTGGCCCGATATTTCTAATATTAACTTATTTATATATTGCTAGGCTCCATATGGTGGCCATTTGTTCCTGTGCCAGCAAATTCCAACCTTGTAGAAGATAAGTAATAAAATATTGTGATTTTTTTGAAGCACTCCAGTTTTTGCTGTTTTGCTTAATTAGTTAACTCCCCCTCCCCTTCTTTTTTTTATTTTTCACGCTTTTTTTTTGTTGTCTGTCAGAGTGGGTTCTTTCTTGGCATCCTCTGTGCCTCTCAGGCTTTGATAGGGACCTGTTCGTTGGGATTCACATCCACTTCAAATTTTAATTTACATTTTGTAAGACATTGTTCTTGTATATTTATGATGTAATGTAAATGTTTACATGTTTCTTTGTTTTTTTTTATTTTTTTTGTTTTTTTAAATTGGCATGTATTTATTAATGTTTTAGACTATATCACCCATTTTTTTCCCCGACGATGAAGATCAATTGAATCGAAAAACGTTTGAGTTAACTGCTATTTGTAATAGTTTGGGGTGATGCTGGTATATTGTATTGGACATGTCGATTATTTTATATCTGTATGTGTTTTTTTTTTTAAATACTATGTTGAATAAAAATGTGTCAAATTTATACACTTGTTTTTTGGGTGCCTAAACAATTCCGTCCTCTTTGTTCACATTATTCTTTGGAAGTTCTCTGCCAGGATAGTAAGAAGAGAAGAGTCCTCAGTTAATTCACATGGGGTATCCAAGTTATATTCATTATTATTATTATTATTATTATTATTATACAGGATTTATATAGTGGCAACATTTTGCACAGCGCTTTACATAAAGGAACACACTACACCAACAGTACAACTCAAAACAAGAGGGTTAGAGGAGCCCTGCTCCTGCGAGCTTAGGGCCAGATTCATATATACTTGCGGTGGTGTAACGTATCGTCTATATGTTACACCGCCGCAAGTTTTCAGCGCAAGTGCCTGATTCACCAAGCACTTGCGTGTAAACTTACGGCGGTGTAACGTAAAGGCGTCCGGCGCAAGCCCGCCTAATTGTGTACCATTTAAATTAAGCGCGCTCCAGCGCCGGACGTACTGCGCATGCTCCGTTTTGAAATTCCCTCCGTGCTTTGTGCGAAGTGACGTAATTTTTTTGAACGGCGACGTGCGTAACGTACTTTCGTATTCCCGGACGTCTTAAAAAAAAAAAAAAAAAAATTGAAATTCGACCCGGGAACGACGGCCATACTTTAACATGGCTCAAAGCAGGCTTAACTTTGCGACGGGAAAAAATTACTAGCGACAATGTAACGAACGCGAAAACCGTTGTGGATCGCCGTAAAACCTCATTTGCATACCCGACGCAGGAAAACGACGCAAACTCCACCCAGCGGCGGCCGAAGTATTGCATCCTAAGATCCGACGGTGTAAGTCAATTACACCTGTCGGATCTTAGGGCTATCTATGCGTAACTGATTCTATGAATCAGTTGCAAAGATACACTCAGAGATACGACGGCGTATCAGGAGATACACCGTCGTATCTCTTCTGTGAATCTGGCCCTTACAATCTAAGAGGGAGGGAATGGTGAAACAAACGGTAGGGACTGTGAGGGATGAGGGGAGTAGAAGTTTTGGTTGTTAGAATGTTTTGTGAATACAGCGCTGTCCGCAAACAAGAAACAACAGCTAGCACAAACTATGACAATAGCAAAAAAAATGAAAAATACAAAAACGTGCAGTGTTGAAAATGGTTCTAGATTGGACCATATAGTAACTAGTGTTTAAACGCTTGAAAGCATAAAAACACATATAAAAAACAAAGAATATTCAATAAACATATATTTATAGTTCACACTGTGAAAAGTGAAAAAAATGTATACCGTAAATACTCGAGTATAAGCCGAGTTTTTCAGCACATTTTTTTGTGCTGAAAATGCCCCCCTCGGCTTATACTTGAATCACCTTTTTGCGCCTGATCTCCCGGAATTTGGGGACGGGTACCGGCATACCATAGGTGCCCTGGACCACAATCTTGGCACACATGTAGTCCCACTTTACAAGTGTGCAAAGTTTGTTGTCCGGGGGACCTATGACCGGGTAACACCGATTTTTCAAAGCCGGGCACCCCTTCCATAGACTCCCATGTTAAACGGTTATTTCTCTGGTGAGTTTACGGACCCGGTACCAGCCGGTCGTAGGTCCTCTGGACCCGGGAATTGGCACACATGTAGCCACGTTTTTCTTATACAAGTGTGCAAAGTTTGTTGTCTAGGGGACCTAAGGTTGGGGAGCACCGATTTTTCAAATCTAGGCACCCCTTCAATAGACTCCCATGTTAAACGGTAATTTCTCTGGTGATTTTGGGGACCCGGTACTGGCCAGTCGTAGGTCCCCTGGACCCGGAACCTGGCACACATGTAGCCACATTTCTCTCCTATAAGTGTGCAAAGCTTGTTGTCTCTGGGACCTAAGGCTAGGGAGCACCGATTTTTCAAAGCTAGGCATATACTCCCATGTTAAACTGTAATTTCTCTGGTGAATTTGGGGACCCGGTACTGGCCAGTCTTTGGTCCCCTGGACCCGGAACTTGGCACACATGTAGCCACATTTCTGTCCTACAAGTGTGCAAAGCTTGATGTATGGGGGACCTAAGGCTGAGGAGCACCGATTTTTCAAAGCCAGGCAACCCTTCCATAGACTCCCATGTTAAATGTCAGTCTAGTCATGGACACAGTGAGGCATGGGCACAGTGAGGCATGGGCCCGAGTATATACAGTATATGTGAAATAATTTGTTTGAATAACAATGTAGTCCAACTTTGATGCTGGTGACAACATTTGTTGAAGTTTTAATCCAAACGGGGGAATGTCAGTCAGATGTACACACAGGGAAGATAGGACAATGGAAGAAACCACCACCAATAAGACTGAAGCTTACCGGAACTTATGGACTCAAAGCATATGCCAAATGAGTCTACAAGGCTTTGTAGTGACATTACACAATGATTGAAAACATCAGCGTCTGGTGATAATGAACAGCAAAAGTTGGTAGTCATAGTTTCCTCCCGGGAACATACACCACAAGACCACGACCCGGAGGTACAATCCGTAGGTTTTAGCAGGTTTACCATGAAGTAGAAGATTTGGGGCCAGATTCACGTAGAAGTGCGGCGGCGTAACGTATCGTAGATACGTTACACCGCCGCAAGTTTTCATCGCAAGTGCCTGATTCACAAAGCACTTGCAATGAAAACCTACCCTGGTGGCCTCCGGCGTAAGCCCGCGTAATTCAAAGGGGCGGGTGCTATTTAAATTAGGCGCGCTCCCGCGCCGGACCTACTGCGCATGCTCTGTTCTAAAATTCCTGCCGTGCTTTGCGCGAACTGACGTAATTTTTTCGAATGGTGACGTGCGTAGCGTACTTTCGTATTCCCGGACGTCTTACGCAAACGACGTGAATTTTTAAATTTCGACGCGGGAACGACGGCCATACTTTATACAGCACATACGTGTGCTGTGTAAAGTTAGGGCACCCAAAACGACGACTAAATTTGCGACGGGAAACTAGACTAGGAGCGACGTAGCGAACGCGAAAATCCGTCGTGGATCCGCCATAACTCCTAATTTGCATACCCGACGCTGGATTTCGACGCAAACTCCCCCCAGCGGCGGCCGCGGTACTGCATCCTAAGATCTGACAGTGTAAAACAATTACACCTGTCGGATCTTAGGGATATCTATGCGTAACTGATTCTATGAATCAGTCGCATAGATAGAAACAGAGATACGCCGTCGTATCCCCTTTGTGAATCTGGCCCTTGGTTATTAGCTGGAGGCAGGATAGGCCTCCTTGAAAAGATGAGTCTTTAGGGATTGCCTAAAAGTGGACAAAGTAGGAGAAAACGCACAGATTGAGGGTAGTGAGTTCCAGAGAATGGGAGACGCTCTGGAGAATTATATTCAGCAATTAAACTACAAACCATACCCCTAGACTGTTTATTTGAGCCAGAGAGGGCAGTGTGCCAGCGGCTCCTCCTGTGGTGCGCTACAGAACATTCATTCAATTTTCGGATCATTAGTGGGGGTCAATTAGACATTCATTTTCATCCATAGTGATGAGAAAATTCAAAGGAGTAGGATGGAATGTTTTTGTTTTTGAACTAACAATTTTGGTTTACGTTTGGGAAAATCCAATTGTTTCAAAATTAAATCTAATTGTATTGTTTTTACATAGTGCTTTACATATACTGTATATTATCCATTCATTTCAGTCCCTGCCCTCAAGGAGCTTACAATCTAATGGCCTTATCTTAAATTCATACATACACGGGGCAATTTACCTACCAGCATGTTTTAGTATGAGTAATGGAGTATGGGAGGAAACCCACACAGGCACAGAAAGAACATGCAAATGACATGCAGGTAGTGCCGTGGTTGGGATTCAAATTGGAAGCACTACTGCTGCTAGGCGGACATGCTAACCACTTAGCCACTGTGCTGCTGGCAATACACATTAGTACATGTATTTTATTGTGCATTGCCAAAGTGTAAATATGCCCACAATGTTTTTATTGAATATATTTAATTTTTACAATCCCAGATAATCATTTTTTTTTTTTTTTTACACTTAGATGTCTTCACCATTTCATAAAAAATTTATCTAAAAAGTTGCATTGTGAAAACACAGCACAAAGAGCAACAAATGTGCCGAAAATAAAATTTAATTCCACACTTAGGTATTTCCATCTCTAAATTTGTATTTGAACACAATGGGCCAGATTCAGAAAGAAGATACGACGGCGTATCGCCAGATACGCCGTCGTATCTCTGAGTGTGCGGTGTCGTATCTATGCGACTGATTCAGAGAATCAGTTACGCATAGATATCCCTAAGATCCGACCAGTGTAAGTGTTTTACACCGTCGTATCTTAGGCTGCATATTTAGGCTGGCTGCTAGGTGGCGCTTCTGTATATTTACGCGAGGAATATGTAAATGAGCTAGATACGCCGATTCAGAAACGTACGTCCGGCCGGCGCATTTTTTTACGTAGTTTACGGTAGGCTTTTTCCGGCGTAAAGTTACCCCTGCTATATGAGGCGTAGCTAATGTTAGGTATGGACGTCGTTCCCGCGTCGAGTTTTTAAAATTTTACAAAGTTTTTTGCGTAACTCGTTCACGAATAGGGCTTTGCGTAAGTTACGTTCACGTCGAAACCAATGAGGCTTTGCGGCGTAATTTCGAGCATGCGCACTGGGATTCTTTCACGAACGGCGCATGCGCCGTTCGTAAAAAAACTTCAAATACGCGGGGTCACAGTTAATATACATAAAACACGCCCACATCATCCACATTTGAATTAGGCGGGCTTACGCCGACACACATACGTTACGCCGCCGTATCTAAGGGCGCAAGTGGTTTCTGAATACGGAACTTGCTCCCAAATTTACGGCGGCGTACCGTATCTGAGATACGTTACGCCCGCAGAAAAATTGGCTATTCTATCTGAATCCGGCCCACTATTTAATACTGGTTTTAGAGTGGAGACATTTTTCTGTAATTTTTTTATTTTTTTGTAAAAACATTTTTTTTAAAAGGTGGACACTGGGCATGGATCCTTTGTTGGGTATTTTCTGGAAATATACCTACAGAGATTATAATAGTCTTTAGCCAATTTATATTTTTATTGTATTCATATTTACAAGCATATATTCAGTATATCATTTTTATGTTTTTTTTTTTAATAAAACTTTTTTTTTTGCAATTTTTTTGATTTTTTTTTGTATACTTGACTCTCTACTAAGAATCTAGCAGTCTCTGCTAATTTTTGAGTGTGGCTGTTTGTATTTGCAGGGGGGGGGGAAGGGGGAGAGAGGAGTTTACTTAATTTGTGTGTTTTGTGAATAGAAAATGAATAGCAGGAGATCAGATTACTTAGCTGTTTATTCTAATTGCAGCAGAGCCAGAAAAAGACTCAGTGGGCCGGATTCAGATACCTGAGCGTATCTCTCCGGCCGGCGTAACGTATCCTAGATACGTTACGCCGCTGTAACTTTGGGCGCAAGTTCCGTATTCAGAAAGAACTTGCGCCCTAAGTTACGGCGGCGTAACGTATGTGGGCCGGCGTAAGCCCGCCTAATTCAAATGGGGATGTGGGGGGCGTGTTTTATTTAAATTTTGCTTGACCCCGCATATTTTAAGTTTTTTTTGAACGGCGCATGCGCTGTTCGTGAAAACATCTGAGTGCGCATGCTCGAAAATCCGCCGCAAAACGTCATTGCTTTCGAAGTGAACGTAAATTACGTCCAGCCGTATTCGCGAACGACTTACGCAAACAACGTGAAAACTCTGCGCGGGAACTACGACCATACTTAACATAGGATACGCCGCACATACCCCTCATATAGCAGGGGTAACTTTATGCCGGAAAAAACCGAACGCAAACAACTTAAAAAAAAGCGCCGGGCGGTCGTTCGTTTCTGAATCGACGTAAATAGCAATTTGCATATTCCTCGCGTAAACAAACGGAAGCGCCACCTAGCGGCCAGCCAGAAAATGCAGCCTAAGATACGACGGTGTAAGACACTTACACCGGTCGGATCTTAGGGAAATCTATGCGTAACTGATTCTCTGAATCAGGCGCATAGATACGACAATCGTATCTCAGAGATACGACGGCATATCAGGAGATACGCCGTCGTATCTCTTCTCTGAATCTGGCCCAGTAATAGTAACAAAAAGCAGATTCAAGCGCTCCACCTGCTTGCGGCAAATGGTAAATGCAGGGTTTGACAAATTTGCTTGGAATCTAGAAGCCAGCTAAAAAAAATTAGGAGCCAGAAACGCGCCCCGTCCCGCCGAGCTCGTGTGCAGAAGCGAACGCATACGTGAGTAGCGCCGGCATATGAAAGCAGCGTTCAAACCACACATTTGAGGTATCGCCGCGATCGGTAGAGCGAGTGCAACAATTCTAGCCCTAGACCTCCTCTGTAACTCAAAACATGCAACCTGTAGAATTTTTTAAACGTTGCCTATGGAGATTTTAAAGGGTAAAAGTTTGTCGCCATTCCACGAGCGGACACAATTTTGAAGCGTGACATGTTGGGTATCTTTCACAATATAAAATAAATTGGACTAACTTTACTGTTGTCTTATTTTTTAATTAAAAAAAGTGTGTTTTTTCCCAAAAAAGTGTGCTTGTAAGACCGCTGCGCAAATACGGTGTGACAGAAAGTATTGCAATGACCGCCATTTTATTCTCTAGGGTGTTAGAATAAAAAATATATATAATGTTTGGGGGTTCTAATTATAGGGAAGAGATGGCAGTGAAAACACATGGGAAGCTCCATTAGTCTTGTCATGCCAACGGCCGACACAAGATGGCGGCAGATCACAGAAGGAAGCATAGGCCTGCAGAAGGCCGCAAAGCTGCGGCCTCAATTACCGGCCAGCGCGGCCTGGCGCAATCGCGCGGAGGGTGCGCATGGACATACAGGATGGTCCTGTGTCTCCGTGCGCCCCCACCTCCCCCACCACACGATCGCGTTGGGCCGCGCCGGCCAGTAATTGAGGCAGCGGCTTTGCGGCCTTCTGCAGGCCTATGCTTCCTTCCCCAGGCGCCAGGTCGCTAATTCTAGTCGCAATTGCAACCTGGCGCCCGGATTTTGTTGAGCCCTGGGTAAATGTAAAATATAGTATTCATATGGATTTTTTTTTTTAATGTTAGCTATCTTGGTTGTATGCCCAGACATCCCACTCTGTGTTAAACATGAAGAGAAAATCTCCTAACATGATCTGAACTTTCTAAACAGTATATAAATGTGAAGACGTGCAGATATACATGTAAAACTTATGTAGGGAGATTTGGTTCATCTCTCTGTATCATCTGAGGCTGATCACCTCACCGGCTGTATGGAGGGTTTACCTCCACTATAAATAAAATATAGCTGAAATATATTTGAAGATCCAAAATATTCTTGCTCAAATGTAACTAATTATAGGCCCAGATTCTCAAAGGGCATGTACGCCGTCGTAAGTCCTAATCTGGGCCGTCGTATATATGCGACTGATTCTTAGAATCAGTTACGCATAGATATCCATTAGATCCGACAGGTGTAAGGCTCTTACGCTGTCGGATCTTAAATGCATTTTTTTTTCCGCTAGGTGTTGTTTTCCCCGTCGAGTATGCAAATTAGCTAAATACGCGAATTCCCGAACGTACACGCGGTCGATGCAGTGAAGTTACGACGTTTACGTTAGGTTTGCGCGGCCTAAAGTTGCCCCTGCTATATGAGGGGCAACCAATGTTAAGTATGGCCGTCGTTCCCGCGTCGAAATTTTAAAATTTACGTCATTTGCGTAAGTCGTCCGTGAATGGGGCTGGACGCCATTTACGTTCACGTCTAAACCAATGACGTCCTTGCGACGTCATTTGGAGCAATGCACCCTGGGATATTTTCCGGATGGCGCATGCGCAGTACGTTCGGCGCGGGAACGCGCTTATTTTAAATGCTCCACGCCTCCTACCCGGCTAATTTGAATTAGACGGGCTTGCGCCGGGTGATTTACGCTATGCCGCCGCAACTTTACAGGCAAGTTCTTTGTGAATAAAGCACTTGCCTGTAAAACTTGCGGCGGCGTAACCTAAATCAGATACGTTATGCCCGCACAGTTTTACGGCCATCTACGAGAATCTGGGCCCTAGTATTCAAAATATGATGATTAGGTTGGGTCTAGAGAACTAAACATGGTTTATTGTTTCTCATGTATTTTTTGTTTCTTTTTAACTTTCTAAAGACAATTTTCTCCTTTTGCTCTTTGCTGCTTATGCCATATTTATTTATTTTGTTTGTCTAAAATGCAGCTTGGCATTGACTCCTTGCTTTAACTGCTTTTATTCAGGCCAGACCCTCTTTTCTTTCTCTGATCCTTGTTCATGACATTTCCACCCACCTCAATTCCTATGTACCATCTGTCGATCTGAACAAAAGATACCAGGAAAATGGCTCCCAGAGCTCAGTGCTGTGAACACATCATTACTAAGAATGATGAAAGTGCAGTTGGCCGGAATGCTGGAAGTCCACAGACAATACATTGAGCAACTGTACACAATATCAGTTCTCTAGGACCAAGTAATGCCACTTTGGATCAAGGTGCCACCATAGTGACAAGAAAAGCTCCATTTGGCAATGAATAGAAATGACGAAAATTCACTCTACTGCTTATTTAGAGGAATAGTTACCATGCAGAAAATCACGAAACCCATGCAGAAAATTGCAATCCACCAGCCATTTAGTGTTGGGTCCTACAAACTATTTACTAGGTCATTCAGGGAGCTGCCATTCCATGCTGATGCATTGGCACCCTCGCCTTTCACTGCTGACATTCTGTTAGAATTGAGCATAAGCTAATGAGGATTCCACTCCTATTAACAGGCCAAAGCCCTGTACACACGATCGGTTTGTCCGATGAAAACCGACCGATGGACCGTGTGTGGGCCCCATCGTTTTTTTTTCCATCTGTGAAAAAAATAGAACATGTTTTACATTTTTCCTATGGTTAAAAAAACGAAAGAAAAAAACGATCGTCTGTGCGGAAGTCCATCCCTCTAAAATCCATGCATGCTCAGAATCAAGTCGACGCATTGAACTTAATTTTTTTCAGCACGTCGTAGTGTTGTACGTCACCGCGTTTGGACACATCGGATATCCGACGGAAAAAATCCATCGGATTAGATTCCATCAGATATTCGATCGTGTGTACAGGGCATAAGAAATCAGGGGATTATGGGGCAGGATTTAGCACCATGTGACATCATGGTCTTGATAAAGGAGAAAAAGTCTTCCTTATTGGGATATACCATTAGGGAGGTGTAGTCCTTTCATACTAGGATCACAGAGGTGGGGATCACATTTTTACCCACTCTATAATCACATCCCTTACCCCAGTTAATCATAGATCCCTATTTGGTCCTGCCCACTGATGATCAGTTAACGGTGAGCAACTTAAAGAGGAAGTAAACCCTCTCGGAAAAAAATTAAAGGGGAGGTTCACCCTATAAAAAAATTCTAACACTACATCCAGCCCAGTTCTGCATATAAAATGACACTGACCTTTTTTTTTTCTTTTTGCCGTAGATAGCGTTTAGCCGTGGAATTCACCGCGGCTTCCGGGTAGGGAATCCCGCGGGAGTGGGCGTTCCTATTGACATGTCAATTGATTGACATGCTAAACGACGGAGCACACAGCGCGTCACGACTTCCCGAAGGAAGCTCGGGTTGGCTCGGCTCTATTCGGCGCCTGCGCACCGTCGTTTAGCATGTCAATCAATTGGCATGTCAATAGGAACGCCCACTCCCGCGGGATTCCCTACACAGAAGCCGCGGTGAATTCCACGGCTAAACACTATCTACGGCAAAAAAAAAAAGGTCAGTGTCATTTTATATGCAGAACTGGGCTGGATGTAGTGTTAGAAATGTTTTATAGGGTGAACCTCCACTTTAAATAATTCACCCTGCAAGGCAAATGCAATGCTGATCCCCCCTACTGCCTGGGCTCCATGTTGCCCCCCCCCCCCCCGGTCCTGCAGAGTTGCTGGATTCCCCCCTCTCCCCCAGATGCTGGGGGGAATGTTTCAGAATGGAGAGTAGGGAGAAGGGGCTAGTAAATATGCCATTTACCAGTGCCTTCCTTTTCTAAATTTATACAGTAAACACACTCAACTCACGGTATTAATTCATAAGTTTGTGAATGAACAGGAAGCCGTTCAGCACAGAGCACTTTCAATTCATTCACTGTCCCGTGCACCGGAGGCTGCAGAGAAAGGAATGTGTGTTTGAGCTTTGGGTGCACACCCTAATGCAATAGGCTGCGCACACCTATGTTTGGGACATATTTATTACACCTACAGGTAAGCCTTAACCACTAGCCGACCAGCCGCAGGTTGGCTTGGCTGCGCGAAATCACGTAGGTATACGTAATTTTGCATTTCAGCCATTAGGGGTGCGTGTGTGTCGCCGGAGGCACGCGCGTGCCCCCTGCTCGCCCCTGGTGCCGACGCGCGTGCCCGGCGGGCGCGATCACCGCCGGGCACCCGCGAGTTACAGAGCGAGAACCGGGAGCTGTGTGTGTAAACACACAGCTCCCGATCCTGTCAAAGGGAGAAATGCCTGATTGTCTGTTCATACAATGTATGAACAGCGACCTGTCATTTCCCCTACTCAATCCCTCCCCCCCTTCAGTTAGAACACACCCAGGGAACATAATTAACCCCTTCCCCGCCCCCTAGTGTTAACCCCTTCCCTGCCAGTGGCATTTTTACAGTAATCAATGCATTTTTATAGCACTGATCGCTATAAAAATGCCAATGGTCCCAAAAATGTGTCAAAAGTGTCCGACGTGTCCGCCATAAGGTCGCAGTACCGAAAAAAAAATCGCTGATCGCCGCCATTACTAGTAAAAAAACTAATATTAATAAAAATGCCATAAAACTATACCCTATTTTGTAGACGCTTTAACTTTTGCGCAAACCAATCAATAAACGCTTATTGCGATTTTTTTAACGAAAAATATGTAGAAGAATACGCATCTGCCTAAACTGAGGAAAAAAAATGTTTTTTTATATATTTTTGGGGGGATATTTATTACAGCAAAAAGTAAAAAATATATTATTTTTTTTTCTAAATTGTCGCTCTATTTTTGTTTATAGCGCAAAAAATAAAAACCGCAGAGGTGATCAAATACCACCAAAAGAAAGCTCTATTTGTGGGAAAAAACGGATGCCAATTTTGTTTGGCAGCCACGTCGCACGAGCGCGCAATTGTCAGTTAAAGCGACGCAGTGCCGAATCGCAAAAAGTGGCCCGGTTATTGACCAGCAAAATGGTCCGGGGCTGAAGTGGTTAATCTAGGCTTACCTGTAGGCTAAAGTGGTTGTAATGGGTTTACAATACAACCACTTTAATTAAAGAGTATGTTGGGTCACTCGGAGCAAATCCTAGTTTGTGTAGTTAGGGATGTTCATTTTCTTTGCTAATATATAAGGACTATATGTAAAGTAATGCAAAATGGGCATAACTTTTTTGACACCTGTCAGTTTGTATTGCTGTCTGTTAGGGAAGTTCACCCTGTTTACCGTTGTTATTAAATGTGAAAGTGGAAAAAAAATCCCAATTTTTGGGCTGACACGAGAATAGTAATAGAAGGGAAATCCTGCAGTGGGGGATTCCCGTCAATTCCTGTTTTGGCTATGGGACAGGAAGTAAAGGTTAATCTTCCCTATGAAAAACACATAGCAAAAAATAAACCTGACAGGGTTTATAACTTTTTCTATCCAAAAAAAAAAGGTTTTATTTTTATATATATCCCAAAAGTGAGTACACCCCTCACATTTTTGTAAATATTTTGTTATACCTTTTCATGTGACAACACTGAAGAAATTACATTTTTCTACAATGTAAAGTAGTGAGTGTACAGCTTGTATAACAGTGTACATTTGCTGTCCACTCAGATGAACTCAACACACAGCCATTAATGTCTAAACCACTGGCAACAAAATGAGTACACCCCCAATATTTTGTGTGGCCACCATTATTTTCCAGAACTGCCTTAACCCTCTTGGGCATGGAGTTCACCAGAGCTTCACAGGTTGCCACTGGAGTCCTCTTCCACTCCTCCATGATGACATTAGGAGCTGGTGGATGTTGGAGACCTTCCATTTGAGGATGCCCCACAAATGATCAATAGGGTTTAGGTCTGGAGACATACTTGGCCAGTCCATCACCTTTACCCTCAGCTTCTTTAGCAAGACAGTGGTCATCTTGCAGATGTGTTTGGGGTCATTATCATGTTGGAATACTACCCTGTGGCCCAGTCTCCGAAGGGAGGGGATCATACTCTGCTTCAGTATGTCACAGTACATGTTGGCATTCATGGTTCCCTCAATGATCTGTAGCTCCCCAGTGCCGTCAGCACTCATGCAGCCCCAGACCATGACACTCCCACCACCATGCTTGACGGTAGACAAGACACACTTTTATTTGTACTCCTCACCTGGTTGCCGCCACACAGGCTTGACACCATCTGGACCAAATACGTTTATCTTGGTGTCATCAGACCACAGGACATGGTTCCAGTAATCCATGTCCTTAGTCTGCTTGTCTTCAGCAAACTGTTTGCAGGCTTTATTGTGCATCATCTTTAGAAGAGGCTGACCCCCCACCCCTTCAACCTCTGCAGCAATGCTGGCAGCACTCATACATCTATTTCCCAAAGACAACCTCTAGATATGACGCTGAGCACGTGCACTCAACTTCTTTGGTCGACCATGGTGAGGCCTATTCTGAGTGGAACCTGTATTGTTAAACTGCTGTATGGTCTTGGCCACTGTGCTGCAGCTCAGTTTCAGGGTCTTGGCAAACTTCTTATAGTCTAGGCCAGTGATGGCAAACCTTGGCACCCCAGATGTTTTGGAACTACTGTGACGGTATTAGAATGATATCCCCGTCAAAGTCTTCCCTTCTTCCCATAAAGATAATCACCCAATATTCCACAAGGGGGAATATTCCTGGAGTCGCCCCAATAAGCCACACATGCCAAGCTTACTGCTGGAACAACACACTTTAATGGTTTTCTTCTCAGCTTTTTATACAGTCCAAGACATTAAAGCAACAATGAGATCTCCACCCCCCCAATCACACACTAAGGCTAATTACTAAAACATTCTAGACAGGTCGGCACCGACCGATAATTATCATGTCTAATCACTGCACATTCCTTAAACAGCATAACAACAAACCACCTTCACACACTGAGTTTCCTAGGCAGACGTTTCGTCCCTGCATGCAGCTTGACACCTATTAACACCTCTGAGCATCAATAGGTTTTTAGACAGTGTTATCACACAATTAAAGGCCTTTCAAAAGCTAGCCTTATTTAACATATGAACAGTCTTCACAGAGAGATGAGTCACACATTAAAACACCTGTTAACTCTAACCCACAGCATTAAATTAGCAGGGAGAAATAAACTGAGACATATAGGCAATTGCATCACAACTACATTTTTCATCATTCTCAGCTACACTGCAGAGTGCATGAGCATCATGGGAAATGTAGTTCCAAAACATCTGGGGTGCCAAGGTTTGCCATCACTGGTCTAGGCCATCTTTGTATAGAGCAAGAATTCTTTTTTTCAGAACCTCAGAGAGTTATTTGTCATGAGATGACACGTTGAACTTCCAGTGACCAGCATGAGAGAGTGAGAGCGATAACATCAAATTTAACAAGTATTATTATCATCACCACATTGCGACACCTATTGGAAGTTCGTGGAAGGATTGCAGGCGGAGCTGTGTGCGAGCAGAGCGGAGACAATTTCAATGTGTGTTTTACCGCTCTGCAATCCCGTGTTGCACCACTAGTCATTATCGGCAATTTTTAAGTTGTTTCGGCATTTCCCCAAAACAGCTATTTTCGGACGATATGTATCGGCCGCCGATATATCGGTGCATCCCTAATATATATATACAGTACAGACCAAACGTTTGGACACACCTTCTCATTCAAAGAGTTTTTTTTATTTTCATGACTATGAAAATTGTAGATTCACATCAAAGGCATCAAAACTATGAATTAACACAAGGTTCTTCAAAGTAGCCACCTTTTGCTTTGATTACTGCTTGGCACACTCTTGGCATTCTCTTGATGAGCTTCAAGAGTTAGTCACACGGCGCAGCACCCCATCACTCTCCTTCTTGGTCAAATAGCCCTTACACAGCCTGGAGGTGTGTTTGGGGTCATTGTCCTGTTGAAAAATAAATGATGGTCCAACTAAACGCAAACCGGATGGAATAACATGCCGCTGCAAGATTCTGTGGTAGCCATGCTGGTTCAGTATGCCTTCAATTTTGATTAAATCCCCAACAGTGTCACCAGCAAAGCACCCCCACACCATCACACCTCCTCCTCCATGCTTCACGGTGGGAACCAGGCATGTAGAGTCCATCCGTTCACCTTTTCTGCGTCGCACAAAGACACGGGGGTTGGAACCAAAGATCTCGGGTTTGGACTCATCAGACCAAAGCACAGATTTCCACTGGTCTAATGTCCATCCCTTGTGTTCTTTATCCCAAACAAGTCTCTTCTGCTTGTTGCCTTTCTTTAGCAGTGGTTTCCTAGCAGATATTCTACCATGAAGGCCTGATTCACACAGTCTCCTCTTACCAGTTCTAGAGATGTGTCTGCTGCAAAAGGTGGCTACTTTGAAGAACCTAGAATATGAAATATATTTTCAGTTGTTCCACACTTTTTTGTTATGTATAATTCCACATGTGTTACTTCATAGTTTTGATGCCTTCAGTGTGAATCTACAATTTTCATAGTCATGAAAATAAAGAAAACTCTTTGATTGAGAAGGCGTGTCCAAACTTTTGGTCCGTACTGTATATATATATATATATATATATATATATATATATATATATATATATATACATATATATATATATATATATATATATATATATATATATATATATATATATATATATATATATGTGTGACTTACCAGTCATTAATTCAAATGAATTAAATACTGTATTTCTGTAATATGTAGTCTATCATGCCACTAAGAAGAATGCTTCATCCCCGTTGATGCCACCAGGTCTTAGAGAGAGAAAGAGCTGGCTGAATATCTGGCTCCACAATTGTATATGAATGACAGATGCCCTTTAAAATAGATTAACATATGAAGTAATGATTGCAGACTACCTGGCACAGAACGGAGAGGCTTCATAAAATGTAGATGATCTGGGCACAGCTAAACTTCCCTATTTAACTTTTCACTTTAGATAGGGGATGAAATGAACATATCCAACATTCACAAGCTATCAAGATCTTCCCAGCACCAGGGCAGACTACAAAGTTCCTGGGACTTTTCATGTTCTCTATGGAAAATCCCACTTTGAAATCCCCGAGCTGAGAATTTTAATCTCATTTGTGGCTGTGATTGGAGCTGAGGAGAGTGAAGAGAACACTTTTTTTGCATAATTTCATTTGTCAGGAGAATCTTGCCTCTGACATTGGAAGACTGATTTAATTGATTTTAATCATACACCTGAGATTGGAAAATTGAGCCCTCCGTCCTGAGGAATAATTCTAGGCGGCCACAAGAATATCTAATTTGCAAGTGATCATTTTTTTCTTTTTTTTCTTTTTTCGGCACTATACATATGGGCTTTGTTGTGAGGTTTGAACAGTAACAGCCGGGGATTCTGACATGCCACACTCCTATTTTCTTCCCACCTAAATGTTTAAAGAGGCTAGCTGTGGATGCCGTTCCATTGTCATGGTGGTATGATCATTTTTCACATTATGCATTTATATAGTGTTCATCTACAAAGCTTATTGATAGAGGTGCAGCACAACTCCGGCTGCTATTTTTCTGCTGAATTTTCACTCGTTTATAAAAGATTCAAGTGAAAAGTTACCATGTCAAAGTACAAACAATAAAATACATGCAATAGGAAAAACGTCGCAATACAACAAAATGATTCTGTTTTCAGAGGTCTAGATCTCACATCCCTGAATGTAAAAGGATTTTGTTGGATGTAGATTGGAGAAAATATTAGCAAGCAACAGAATTTTTTTTTTTTAAGTGAGAATTTACACAATTACATTTATTACATTTATTTACATAAATACATAATCAAAACCATCAAAATCAGTTTTAAAGCGGAGGCTCACCCTCAATATAAACTTTAGCTTAACCACTTAAGCCCCGGACCATTTTGCAGCTAAATGCCCAGGCCAGGTTTTGCGATTCGGCACTGCGTCGCTTTAACAGACAATTGCGCGGTCGTGCGACGTGGCTCCCAAATAAAATCCTTTTTTTTCCCACAAATAGAGCTTTCTTTTGGTGGTATTTGATCACCTCTGCGGTTTTTATTTTTTGCGCTATAAACAAAAATAGAGCGACAATTTTGAAAAAAATGCAATATTTTTTACTTTTTGCTATAATAAATATCCCCCAAAAACATATATAAAAAAATATTTTTTCCTCTGTTTAGGCCGATATACGTATACTTCTACCTATTTTTGGTAAAAAAAATCGCAATAAGCGTTTATCGATTGGTTTGCGCAAAATTTATAGCGTTTACAAAATAGGGGATAGTTTTATTGCATTTTTATTGCATTTTTTTTTTTACTACTATTGGCGGCGATCAGCGATTTTTTTCGTGACTGCGACATTATGGCGGACACTTCGGACAATTTTGACACATTTTTGGGACCGTTGTCATTTTCACAGCAAAAAATGCATTTAAATTGCATTGTTTATTGTGAAAATTACAGTTGCAGTTTGGGAGTTAACCACAGCCGGCGCTGTAGGGCTTAGTGTTCACTTAGTATGTGTTCACAACTGTAGGGGGGTGTGGCTGTAGGACTGACGTCATCGATCGAGTGTCCCTTATAAAAGGGATCACTCGATCGATACGCCGCCACAGTGAAGCACGGGGAAGCCGTGTTTACATACGGCTCTCCCCGTGCTTCAGCCTCGGGGAGCGATCGCGACGGAGCGGCTAGAAACGAATAGCCGCGCCGTCGTCCCGGATCGCTCCCCGAGGGAACCCGCCCACCGCACGCAGCGGAGGGGGTCCCGATCGGACCCCCCACCCGCTAGAAGGCAAGGACGTATATATACGTCCTTCTGCCTGTCCGTGCCATTCTGCAGACGTAAATAGTCGTGCGGCGGGCGTTAAGGGGTTAATAACATCTACAGACTTAATGGGGTAGATTCAGATAGATTAGCAGATCTTTAGATCCGCGTAATCTATCTGATTTACGATCTGCCGGGCGCAAGTTTGAGAGGCTAGTGCTGTATTCAGAAAGCACTTACCTCAAAACTTGCGGCGGCATATCGTAAATCCCCCGGCGGAATTGAAATTCTGCGGCTAGGGGGAGTGCAGTATTTAAATCAGGCGCGTCCCCGCGACGATTTAACTGCGCATGCGCCGTCCGCGAATTTTCCCGGCGTGCATTGCTCTTAATGACGTCACTAGGACGTCATTGGTTTCGTCGTGAACGTAAATTACGTCCATCCGTATTCGCGACCAACTTACATAAAACGACGTAAAAAATCAAAACTCGGCGCAGGAACGACGGCCATACTTAACATAGGATACGCCGCATATAGCAGGGGTAACTATCCGCCTGAAAAAGCCGAACGCAAACGACGTAAAAAAAAAAAGCGACGGGCGGGCGTTCGTTTCTGAATGGGCAGATCTCCTCATTTGCATATTCGTCACGTATACAAATGGAAGCGCCACCTAGCGGCCGGCGGGAGATTGCAGCCTAAGATCCGACGGTGTAAGTCACTTACACCTGTCGGATCTAAGGGAGATCTATGCGTAACCTGATTCTATGAATCAGGCGCATAGATCCGACCGTCGGATCTCAGAGATACGACGGCGTATCAGGAGATACGCCGTCGTATCTCTATCTGAATCTCCCCCAATACATTTATAAGCCACTGTTGTATTTTTTCGTTGGTCTCTTATTAACGTGATTCTGAGTGATTACATGTTGCTTCCGGGTACTCTTCCCCGCGGGAGTGGGCGTATCTCTCTTCCCGACGCCCCAGTGTGTGCTGGGAGCTGCCCGCAATGTCTCCTGGGAGTTCTGTGTCATGATTCCCAGGAGACAATCTGTACCAATAATAGTAGTAATCTTGCGCTCGTCACGTGACTCGACAAGCATAGCATCACCGCTTCCCGGAAGTCTTTGCTTGTGGGCTTCACAATGCCCACAAGCAAGATGGAAAATGCCTGGCAGAATTTTTATAAGTTTATCTTTCAGACAAAAAACGATCGGAACTTTTTACAAGCTGCAATCTGTAACACTATTACCGTATTTATCGGCTTATAACACGCGCCGGCGTATAACGCGCACCCCAATTTCAGAGGGAAGTTTCAGGAAAAATACATTTTTTTGCATTTTGTGGTCAGTGGGCCATATTCTCATAGAAGTTACGATGGAGTATCTCAGGATACTCCATCGTATCTCCCTTTTTTGGCCCGTGTATCTATGCGACTGATTCTTAGAATCATTTTTGCATAGATACACTTAAGATCCGCCATCTGTAAGTCACTTACACTGGCGGATCTTAAATGTAATGACGCCGGCCGCCGCTAGATGGCATTTACGTGAAGGACTCATTTGCGTATGCAAATGATCCTTCTACGTCGATTCCCGAACGAGTTCGCGTCGCGTAACCGTCGCTAACGTCGTTTGCGTAAGCGGAAATTTAGTCCTGCTATTATGAGGAGTAAATTTCCGCAAGTCCCACGTAGGCCATGTTACGGATGGCGTCGGGTCCGCGTCGTGTTTTTTCGTCGGGTACGTCGTTTCCGTAAGTCGTTCTTGAATACGACTTTACGTCAATGACGCACACGTCGGCGTCATTGACGTTTTCCGCCGAGAACTGGAGCATGCGCACTGGGCTTTTTGAAGCCCGGCGCATGCGCAGTTCATTAGAATCGGGGGCGCGCTTAATTTGAATACAAGCCGCCCCCTTGGAGATCCGCCAGGCTACGCCGGGGCATTTACACTCCGCCGTCCCAACTTATGGAGCAAGTGTTTGGGGAATACAACACTTGCTCCTGTAAGTTGGGACAGCGGAGTGTAAGTGCCTTAAGCGCAGCCCGCGGATTTTTAGAGAGAATATGGGCCAGTGTCCATAAATGCAGCCTATGTGCCCCATCTCCAGCCTAAATGCAGCCTATGGGCCAGATTCAGAAAGAATTACGTTGCGCAGTGGTGGCGTAACGTATCCCATTTACGTTACACCACCTCAGGTTTCCAGCGTAAGTGCCTGATTCACAAAGCACTTACCTGTAAACTTGCGGCGGTGTAACGTAAATCCGCTCGGCGCAAGCCCGCCTAATTCAAATGGGGCGTGCACCATTTAAATTAGGCGCGTTCCCTCGCCGAGCGTACTGCGCATGCTCCGTCCGTCAAATTACCCAACGTGCATTGCGCTAAATGACGTCACAAGGACGTCATTAGTTTGACGTTAACGTAATTGGCATCCAGCACCATTCACGGACGACTTACGCAAACGACGTGAAATTTAAAATTTTGACGTGGGAACGACGGCCATACTTAACATTGCTTAGACCACCTAGGAGGCAGCCTTAACTTTACGACGCGTATCGATATGGAAACAACGTAAATTTAGATCGACGGGCATCGCGGATGTTCGTGAATCACCGTATCTAGTCATTTACATATTCTACGCCGTCCGCAATGGCCTCGCCACCTAGCGGCCGGCCTAGAATTACAGCCTAAGATCCGACGGTGTAACACAAGTTACACCTGTCGGATCTTAGGGCTATCTATGCGTAACTGATTCTATGAATCAGTCGCATAGATACGACAATCGTATCTCAGAGATACGACGGCGTATCAGGAGATACGCCGTTGTATCTCTTCTCTGAATCTGGCCTTATGTGCCCAGCTCCAGCCTAAATGCAGCCTATGTGCCCAGCTCCAGTCAATGTGCCCCTAAGTTTGATTTGCCTAGATGCAGCCTATGTGCCCATTTGCAGCCTCACCTTCTCTTGTGGAGTCACCGAGTCGTCATCTCCGGTCATCCTGTTCCCTCACCTTCTCTCGTGGAGTCACCGAGCCGTCATCTCCGGTCATCCTGTTCATTCGGCGGCAGTCACATACACAGTCCTGCCTCCGCCATTGGCATTGGACCAGCTCCTGTGATTGATAGAACACTGGTCCAATGCCGGTGGCGGAAGCGGGACTGCGTGTGTTACGTTAGACCCGAGTAAACAGGAGAGACGGCTTGTGAATTCTGGCGGCACTCGGCAGCACTCGTCCCCCTCCTTCCCCTCCGAGCCCAAGGTACACTATCGGTGTATAGCGCGCACCCGTGATTTTCCCCCTATTTTCAGAGGAAAAAAGTGCGCGGTTTACGCCGATAAATACGATAATTGCACATAAATAGAAAAAAAAAAAAGCGGAACCTCTGCTTTAATAATCCAGGCCAAGTTGAAACAATCCATACATACAAGGTCACTGAATAGGTTTTTTTTCCATTACCTTGATGGCAATCATGGCCAAAGTTTGAATTGTGTGGTTGGTTTTGAAGAGAAATAATTTTAAAGATAAATGATTTGTCCTCCAGAAAAATACAGACTGTTATTGTGCCAACAAACGCACCTGACACGGTGTAATAGACAGGTGCACAAAGTTGGAAGGATGTACCTGCTGTTCCAGGTCAGTGACAAATTGCTCAGTTTTTTGTCAGTAAATTTAGGGATACTTCTACTTTCTGTTATAGGGAATCTTTGCATTTTGTATATTGCAAATCGAATGTGAGCTGTCCCACTGTGCACCTCTTTCATTGGCACCCTAGTTGTATGTACCAAAGCCTTGCCCCATTGTGCACCCCCTGATTTGGTTTCCTGGTTGCACATTGCAAATTATCGGTTTTAGTGTGCAGCTCTCTTGTTGGCTCTATCTGTACAGTATATAATCAATATAGAAAATTACCTGTCCCATCATGCACCTTTTTAGTTGGCTCTAGTTCTACAGTATATAGCAAATGACCTATTCCATTGTGTACCTCTTTTGTTGTATTATTATTTTTATAATTATTGAGGATTTATATAGCGCCATTAGTGTGTGCAGCGCTTTACAAAAAAAAGCAGGCAGTTCAGTTATAATTCAGTACAGGAGGGTTAGCAGGGCCCTCCTTGCAGGGCCCATGCCACCACTAGGCAAACTAGGCAGCCGCCTAGGGCGCCTTGCTGCCTATGGCGCCCAGCCACTGGTGTTCCTACCCTCTTCTCTCTCAGCATCAGCAGGCAGCCGCTGCTCCATTCGCACATAGTGTCAGAGGCGCAGCGGCGGAGGAAGACTGTGTCTGTGTCCCGACTCCCGAATGAATGTAAGCAAGCAAACATTCATTGATGGGCACTGGTAGGCTGCATTTGATGGGTGCTGGTGAAACTGCATTGATGGGCACTGGTGAGGCTGCATTTGATGGGTGCTGGTGGGCTGCATTTAATGGGTGCTGGTGAGGCTTCATTTGATGGGAGCTGGTGAGGCTGCATTTAATGGGTGCTGGTGGGCTGCATTTGATGGGTGCTGGTGAGGCTTCATTTGATAGGTGCTGGTGAGGCTGCATTTAATGGGCACTGGTGGACTGCATTTGATTGGTGTTGGTGAGGCTGCATTGATGGGCGCTGGTGGGACTGCATTTGATGGGTGCTTCATTAAAAAGGTGGGGTTTACATGGTGGGTGGAGTGAGGGGTGGAGCCAAGAGGGGGGACAAAATGAGGTTTCGCCTAGGGTGTCAACAGTCCTTGCACCATTCCATTGCAATCTAATGGAATGAGATGGGAGATGGTGGATTAGGGGGGTGGGGGAGGGGGGGTTGCAGCGCAAGTGTCACAAAAGGTAATAACTGTGTGAGTTAATGAAAAAAAGATAAGTTAAGTTATTAGGCAGAGGTGCGATACGCTTCCCTGAAGAGGTGAGTTTCTAGGGATCACCTAAAGGTGTACAGAGTAGGAGATAACTAAAATAATTGGGATAAATCATTTTAGAGAATGGGAGAGGCTTTGGAGAAGTCCTGGATGTGAGCATGGGAGGAGGAAACAAGGGAGCTAGAAAGAAGGAGGTCTTAGAAAGAGCAGAGAAAATGGTGTGGGTTGAGAGGTTGGCAGAGTTGGGTGGTGGACACTAGACATGTGCAGACTGGAATATTTCGTTTCGTTTTTTCGTTTTCGTTTGGAAAATAAATGTATTTAGTTACTCCCGAAAATCGTTTTGATTTATTTCGTTTTTCGTTGGGGAATAGCTTTCGTCCGAAAATCCAATAATACTTGGTTTCTGTCGAATGGTCAAAAGAATATTCGCCGGAACGTCAAATCTTTTTGGTTTCTGTCGAATGGTCAAACGAATATTCTACGGAACGTCAAATCTTTACGTCGATTCGTACATTTCCGTTCGAATATTCCGCCTACAAGAATTCTAATGTTTTATGACTAGTAATAATGTTGAATCTATTCTCTATAATGTCGAATCTATTTTCTTATAAATCTAAATCTATTCTCTGTAATGTCGAATCTATTATTTCTATAGTGTCGAATCTTTTCTCTATAATGTCGAATCTTTTCTCTATGATGTCGAATCTTTTCCCTATAATGTCGAATCTCTCTATATCAAATTTTTACCGCAACGAAAACGAAAATAACGCATTTTTTTATGTCGGATCTTTCGGTTTTCGTTTCTTGCACTTTCGTTATCATTTGTTAAAACGATAACGAAAAAATCAGATTTTCGGACGAAAATGCATTCTAACGAAAATGAATGCACATGTCTAGTGGACACTGAGAGGTTGGCAGAGTTGGGTGGTGGACACTGAGAGGTTGCCAGAGTTGGGTGGTGGACACTGAGAGGTTGGCAGAGTTGGGTGGTGGACACTGAGAGGTTGACAGAGTTGGGTGGTGGACACTGAGAGGTTGACAGAGTTGGGTGGTGGACACTGAGAGGTTGGCAGAGTTGGGTGGTGGACACTGAGAGGTTGGTAGGGTTGGGTGGTGGACACTGAGAGGTTGGCAGAGTTGGGTGGTGGACACTGAGAGGTTGGTAAGGTGGACTAGTCTAGCAGCACGATAGACTGAAAGGGAGATGGCCTATGTAAAGGTAGGCTAATCAGGAGGGTGGTGAGATATAAAAAATGAGTGGATGAGATGCTTGGTATTTTGATTTTTTTAAGAATATTTTGGAAATGTTATGAAGGTGAAATCTGCATAATTTGGATAGAGATTGGATTTGTGACTGAAAGGGCATTTAGAGTCTAGGATTACACCTGACACCATGGCTTGAAGGGAGGGACTGATAGTTGTAATATTGAGGGCATGGGGGGGGGGGGGGTATTATCAGCTCAGTTTTAGGAAAGACTGTGACATCCATAATGATATGCCAGTTATTAAGTTAGTAATAGAGGAGACTGAAGTGATAAGGTGAGGAATAGAGACATAGATTTGGGTATCACCAGTATAGAGGTGGTAATGGAAGCCATGGGAGTTTCACAAGTGGCCAAAGGAGGAGGTGTAGACAGAAAATAGAAGAGGTTTGAGGACAGAACCTTAGGGGACCCCCTAAGGAAAGAGAAGGTGGAGAGGATGAAATAGAGCTGTAGGTGACACGGAAGAAACACTTCAATAGGAAGGAGGAGAACCAGAGAAGAGCACAGTCTTGGAGGCTAAGGTAGTGACGTTTTTTGTAGGTCTACCATATCAAAGGCAGCAGAAAGGTAATTATATATAGCAAATAGCCTGTTTCATTGTGAACCTCCCTATTCAGTTCTGTAGTTGTAGATATGAAATGACCTGTCCCATTGTGCACCTCTGTGAATGGCTCCCCAGGTGAATGTGGCAAATGGCCTGTCCAATTATGAACCTCACTAATTGGCTCCATAGTTGTATATAGTAAACAACATGTCCTATTATGCACCTATTTCGTTGGCTTCATAGTTGTATATATCAAATAGCCTGCCCCATTATATACCTTCATAGTCAGCTAGAAACGGATTGTGAGTTTACCATCCTGTCTATCTATGAAAGGTTTGTAGAGGCAATAGCTCTTGGTGTTATGCAGGTTTTGTAGGTTTTCTGGTAATTTTGTATCTTGACCTTGCTTTTTGTCATGTTTACATCTTTTTAATTCAGTTTTTATTTTATTTTTCATGGGAGGAGCATACCATACAAAATAGTTTAATGACTTTCCAGTGACATTACAGTCTTCAGATTCATCCATTTACAGCAGCTACTAATGTATCTGAACATACTGTATCTCCCAACCAACCTAGTGGCGGCTGGTGCTCAAATTTTTTTGGGGGGCGCAAACAAACTGAAAAAAAAAAACATCAATTGCAGTCACTGTGCCCATCAAACGCAGCTACTGTGCCATCAAACGCAGCCACTGTATGCATAAATTGCCGCCACTGTGCCATTAAACGCAGCTACCCATCAATTGCTGCCAGTGTGCCTATCAATTGCTGCCACTGTGCTCATCAATTGCTGCCACTGTGCCTATCAATTGCTGCCACTGTGCCCATCAATTGCTGCCACTGTGCCCATCAATTGCTGCCACTGTGCCCATCAATTGCCACTATTGTGCCTATCAATTGATGCCACTATGCCCCATCAATTGCTGCCAGCGTGCCCCATCAATTGCTGCCACTCATAGGTGCTCATAGGTGTGTGCAGCCTTTGGCATTAGGGTGTGCACCCCAAAGCTCAAACACACTCTACCAATCACTCACGATGTTCATTCAGTAATGAAAGGGGCCTGTAAATGGCATATTTACTGGCCCCTTCCCCCACTCATCCTAAAACATCCACAGCAACAACCAGTGGGAGAGGAGGGAAGCCGGCAGTGCTGTGGGGGGAAGGAGGAGGAGCCAGGTCAGTGGGGGAATTTGTTCTGCACAGGGTGATTAGGGTGTGCCTGGGCACACCTGGCACACCCTATGCGCACGCCTATGCTGCCACTGTGCCCCATCAATTGCTGCCAGTGTGCCCATCAATTGCTGCCAATGTGCCCATCAATTGCTGCCAGTGTGCCCATCAATTGCTGCTACTGTGCCCCATCAATTGCTGCCAGTGTGCCCCATCAAATGCTGCCAGCGTGCATTGCCCAGGACTTACCTGTCTCTCAGCGGGTCATGTTGGCGTCCTCCACGTCCACGCTCCTCAATGTCTTCTCCCGTCCTCTCTATCAGGCGTCCAATCACAGCGCTTGTTGTTTCAGCCAATCAGGTGACAGGTACGGTTCTAATCAGGTGTTTCCAAAAAAAACAGCTGTAATTCAGCTGCCCGGCTCCCGACAAGGGGCCGGACACCTGAATAGGGGGTGGCAGCGGTGACCATAGGTAGATTCATACAATGCATGAATCTATCTATGGTGAGAGAGAGGTGACAGGAGAGAGGGGGTGGCCTTTATGGACGCGCCGCCACTGCTACTGAGGTGGGAAAGGTTGATACCTTTTAGCACAGACTATTCAGACAATCACATGCACAATTTAAAGCTCAAGAATGCACACTAAAACCCACTGGGGCTTTTTTCACCATTATTAAAATAAAAATAAAAAATAGTGTTTGAAAAGTGCCATAATCTGAAGGATGGATGAAAAGTTTAGCAGAACATACAAAAAATTGTATGAAGGTTACTTCACCAAAGCTAACGAATGGACATTTGAGGAGGGATAAGATAAATAATTGAATTGGTTCCAAAATGTACTTACCTAGATTCAGGTACGGCGGCGCATCTTTCCGGCGGCGTAGCGTATCGTATTTACGCTACGCCGCCGTAAGTCAGAGAGGCAAGTGCTGTATTCACAAAGCACTTGCCTCCTAACTTACGGCGGCGTATCGTAAATGGGGCCGGCGTAAGCGTGCCTAATTCAAATGAGGATGAGGGGGAGTGTTTTATGTAAATTATTGGTGACCCGACGTGATTGACGTTTTTTACGAACGGCGCATGCGCCGTCCATGTATATATCCCAGTGTGCATTGCTCCAAAGTCTGCCGCAAGGACGTATTGGTTTCGACGTGAACGAAAATTACGTCCAGCCCCATTCACGGACGACTTACGCAAACGACGTAACATTTTCAAATTTTGACGCGGGAATGACGGCTATACTTAACATTGACTAGGCCAACTAGGGGCAGCTTTATCTTTACGCCGGCGTACCTCTTACGGAAACGGCGTATCTTTACTGCGACGGGCGCACGTACGTTCGTGATTTGGCGTATCTAGTCATTTACATATTCTACGCCCAACTCAACGGAAGCGCCACCTAGCCAGCGGAAAAATTGCACCCTAAGATACGACGGCGTAGGAGACTTACGCCGCTCGTATCTTAGCCTAATTTAAGCGTATCTGGTTTCCTTCAAATCAGGGACTGTTGGGAGCTTTGTCTTTGAAAACAGTCCCTTATGAACATTGTTGAGATAGTCAGTAGTGATGGGTGAATTTACCCAGGTCTGATCACTAAGGCCGCGTACACACGACCGGTCAAAACCGATTAAAATGGACCGAGGTTCAGTTTCATCGGTCCAAACCGACCGTGTGTACGCCCCATCCGACTTTTGTCCTTCGGACCAAAATTTTAAAACTTGCTTTAAAATCGAACCGATGAACCGCTGACCGATCGGGCCAGACCGATGGTTAGTACACAAAAGCGTCGGTTCGAAAACCGGGCATGCTCAGAATCAAGTCGACGCATGCTTGGAAGCATTGAACTTCGTTTTTTTCAGCACGTCGTGTGTTTTACGTCACCGCGTTCTGACCTGATCGGTTTTTGAACTGATGGTGTGTACACACATCAGACCATCAGGCCACTTCAGCGGTGGACCGATGAAAACGGCCCGTCGGACCATTCTCATTGGATGAACCGGTCGTGTGTACAGGGCCTAAAGGTTCAACAAACCTTGTTCAAAATTAATTGAACCCAAGACAAGTTCTACTGAAGTCTATGGGCAGCAAATCAGCTAAAAAGCAACCTACTGTAACAAAAAAAAACATGGAAGGCTTTTTCTGGCACTTTTTGCTCACATAGAACATTAGTATTTTTTGCTAGAAAATTACTTAAAACCCCCAAACACTTTTTTTTTTAAAGCAGAGGCCCTAGAGAATAAATTGGTGGGTTTTATAATTTTTTATGTCACATGGTATTTGCGCCATGGTTTTTCAAACGCAATTTGTTTTTAAAAAAATACACTTTTTTTAATTCTAATGCAAAAAAACAAAACAATACATAACCCATTTTTTTTCGTAAAATATAAAAGATGAAGTTACTTGGAGTAAATTGATACCAAACGTGTCACATTTTAAAATTGCGCACACCTGTGCCACTGTGACAAACGTCAATTTTACTATCTATAGGTGATATTTTAAAAGCCTTAAGGCCCCTTTCACATTGACGGACCGTTCGTCTGTTCATTACAAGTCCGTTTACGGACTTGTAATGCATCCCTATGGGGTCGCGTCCGTTAGCGGATGGAGCATCCGCTAACGTCCGCAGCCATCCGCGTCCGTCAGGATCCGCTTTTGCGGATGGAAGAAAACCCTATTTTTCTTCCGTCCGGCGGAACGGATCGGATGCAGACGGACAGACGGTCCGTCTGCATCCGATTCCCCATAGGGGAGAGCGGAGGGCGGTCTCTGCAAAAACGGTCCGCTCCGTGTGAAAGAGGCCTTAGAGGTTACCACTTTAGATTTACAGAGGAGGTCCAGTGCTAGAATTACTGCCCGTGATCTGACATTCGCAGAGATACCTCACATGTGTGAGATGACCGCTGTTTGCGTGCGGGACCAAAGCGTGGGTTGACCTTTGTACACAAGCACTGGAGGATGGGGGGCACTTTTTTTTTTGTAACTAACGATTAATTATTTTTTTCTTATTTTTACACTGTTGCTTTAATTATTATGGCCCGGATTCAGAAAGGAGTTATGTCGGCGTATCTCCAGATACGCCGTCGTAACTCCGAATGCGGGCCGTCGCATCTTGGCGCCTGATTCATAGAATCAGATACGCATCAATGTTGCCTAGATACGAGCGGCGTAAGTCTCCTACGCCGTCGTATCTTAGGGTGCATATTTGCGCTGACCGTTAGGGGCGCTTCCGTAGATTTCCGCGTAGAATATGCAAATGAGATAGATCGAATTTTGCGTCGTTTACATCGTTTGCGTAAGTCGTCCGTGAATGGGGCTGGGCATAGGTGGTCCCCTTTCCTGACATACCAGGCGACTTGCTTGGATAAGGTTCTGGTATGGATTTTGGGGGGGACCCCACTCCATTTTTTTTCTAAATCCATACTAGAACCCGAGGAGGCGAAGGCCGCTGATCTAGTGCCCTGTTCCATTTCTTTTTAACATGGGGAGGATGTCCCCATGTTGATGGGGACAAGGGCCTCATCCCCACAACCCTTGCCCGGTGGTTGTGGGGGTCTGCGGGTGGGGGGCTTATCAGAATCTGGAAGACCCCTTTAACAAAGGGGACCCCCAGATCCTGCCCCCCCTATGTGAATTGGTAATGGGGTACATTGTACCCCTACCATTTCACGAAGGAAGTGAAAAAACACACACACACACTGTAGAAAAAAGTCTTTTATTAATAAAAAAAAAAAAAAGATAAAAAAATCCAGCGGTGGTAATCCCTTCGTACCCAGCTCCCTGCTCCAACGTTGTCTGTATCTGTATTTTTAATTATATTTTGTATATATTATATTTTATATATATATATATATTTTAATATTAATATTTTTATTTTTAATATTCTTAACATTTATGTCCAGTATCTATCTGTTACACGTAGTGTTCCTTTTCGAGACCTTAATAGGTTAATATATAAGGATTTACATATGTTTTTTTGATGTATTTTATGTAATTTGGGTGTGCGATCGTGGCTGACGTCATTTATATTTTTTATGTAAGATTTCTTTTTAAAGGGGTCTTTTTTGCCTTTGAGGATTTCTATCCTTATTGCATATATATAACTTTTGGTATTTAGGAGTCTGCCCTTTGATAGTATTCCGATCGAATGTGTTTCCTTTTTCCCATTATGATCGAATCTGTCACTTTTTTCCATCATGGTGCAGTTTGTGCCTTCCTTTGCTGACAGTCTTTGTTGTCTAATTAGGATTGATGGGAGGGCTTGATTACTAGTGGGTGTGTCATGGCAGCCACAGGCTTCTTATACCTAGACAGCGGGACGTTTGCATGCTGCCTTTTTTCACCCCACGCTGATGAAGTCCCGCTCATAGGGATGTAACGTCGTACGAGGGGAAGGGGCCACGTGTGACGTCAACCGCGATCGCCGACCTAGACTGAAACCCATGCTCTTATGGATGTTTTATGCTGTTTCGCTGCACTCGTTTGAGAGTGCTTATACAGTGAGTGTATTCGTTTTTTATTCTTAAATAAATGTATTTTGGCTTCAGAGAGCACTAGACTTCCTCTCCTTTGTTTTTTATGCCCTGATTGCCATGTCCTGATCCTGAGTCTGACTGATATCGTGGTTCTACTGCTGCATTGCTTGCTGTCCTCTGAGAACAGGTGGTTCTCTGATTATGCTTTGTGACCTATTGCAGGTCGAAGTTGTAAGGTGAGAGGCCATTCCTGCTATTTGGTGGAGGTTCCTTCTGGATATCACCCTTTGGATTTTTGCACTATTATATTCCGATTTGGATCATCTTTTTGCACTTGAGCACTTTATATGGACTTTATTATATAATTTTTAATTATATATCATATATCATATGTTTTAACTTTCTGTATGTATAGTTTAAAATTGTTTGTTTTGCGCTGCACTATTATTATTTTATGACGGGTGATCTCTGGTTCAGTGATGAAAAGATCCATCCATCCAGAGCGCAGCATCGCCGACCTCCTCTCTCCGCTGGACACAGCCCAGCGAATGACGCGCTGGAGCTTTGACATTTCTTATATAGGGGAGGCAGGGCCACCCGTCACGTGACCCCGCCCCCTCTGACACACCCTCTGCTACGTCACTGGGGAAGCCCAGTCTTCCCCCTTGCATCAGAGGGGGCGGGGTCACGTAACGGGTGGCCCGCCTCCCCTATAGAAGAAATGTCAAAGCTCCAGCGTGTCATTCGCTAGGCTGTGTCCAGCGGAGAGAGTGGGTCGGCGATGCTGCACTCTGGATGGATGGATCTTCTCATCGCTGGACCAGAGATCACCGGTCGCTGCATACAGACAATGTTGGAGCAGGGAGCTGGGAGGGACTGAGTGGATTATCACCGCTGGATTTTTAAAAAAATTTTTATGAATAAAGGACTTTTTTCTACGGTGTGTGTGTGTTTTTTCCAACTATTTACACTTCCTTCGTGAAATGGTAGGGGTACAATGTACCCCATTACCAATTCACATAGGGGGGGGGGGCCAGGATCTGGGGGTCCCCTTTGTTAAAGGGGTCTTCCAGATTCTGATAAGCCCCCCACCCACAGACCCCCACAACCACCGGGCAAGGGTTGTGGGGATGAGGCCCTTGTCCCCATCAACATGGGGACATCCTCCCCATGTTGAGGGCATGTGGCCTGGTACGGTTCAGGAGAGGGGGGGGGCGCACTCTGTCCCCCCCTCTTTTCTCCGGCCAGCCAGGTTAACCTGCTCGGATAAGGGGTCTGGTGTGGATTTTTGGGGGAACTCCACGCCATTTTTTTTTTAAATTTGGGGTGGAGTTCCCCTTAAAATCCACACCAGACCTGAAGGGTCTGGAATTGATATTTGGGGGGAACCCCACGTATTTTTTTTTTAAATTGACGGCGGGGTTCCCCTTAATATCCATTCCAGACCTGAAGGAATTTTTTTTATGAATGAATTCGCTCTGAATTGCCCGAGCCGACAATTCATTATATCCTCAAAGCCGGTATTAAAAGACTTTTTTTCCTTTCAGAAATGACACTTTGTGCAGGGACAGTTCTATGTACGGGAAACATGCGCTATTTCACATGCTAACTTTACACCCCCCCAGGTACGAAATTTAAAGTAATATTTCACTTTTATTGTTTCACTTTTAGCATTATTAAATTCACTGCTGCTGAAAAACAGCCGTTTTTAAAACTTTTTTTTGCATTGATACCCAGGTCCCCAAACACTTTTTAGGACAATAACTTGCATATTAGCCTTTAAAAATAGCACTTTAGATTTCAAATGTTCGGGTCCCATAGACTTTAACGGGGTTCTAAAGTTGACACGAACATTTGGTGTGTTCGCAAGTTCTGGTGCGAACCGAACAGGGGGGTATTCGGCTCATCCCTATTCAGAAATGACACTTTGTGCAGGGACAGTTCTATATATGGGAAACATGCGCTATTTCACATGCTGACTTTACACCCCCCCAGGTACGAAATTTAAAGGAATATTTCACTTTTATTGTTTCACTTTTAGCATTATTAAATTCACTGCTCCTGAAAAAATGGCAGTTTTTAAAACTTTTTTTTGCATTGATACATGTCCCCTGGGACAGGACCCGGGTCCCCAAACACTTTTTAGGACAATAAATTGCATATTAGCCTTTAAAATTAGCACTTTAGATTTCTCCCATAGACTTTAACAGGGTGTTCCGCGGCTTTTCGAATTTGCTGCGAACACCCCTAATTGTTCGTTGTTCGCCGAACAGGCAATGTTCGAGTAGAAATGACATACGTTACGCCCGCACAAAGTTACGCCGGCGTACGTGAAACTGGCTATAAATGAACAAGCTGAAGTTAGAAGATGATTGGCTACCAAACGGCACAGCTGCACCAGATTCTTAGTATTCCAGTTTTGGTAAATCAGCCCCTGTGTGTGGTTCCTGACATCCCTTCCTAGTTGATCTCTCATCAATGTTTGGACTTTTTCTCTTTTTTTTTTTATCTGCAAAATTCTATCATGCACTGAGCGGTGATTAGCTTGTCTTTGTCAGTAAAATAAAAAAATAAATAACAAGGATCGGAATGACATCAATGAATAATCTTAATTTTTTTTTTAAATAAACTATGAGAAAGGGATGGAGTATGTTACAGGTAAACCAACAAAAAAGAAGGTTAATAACCCAATACTAGCCTTTTTTTCCCATTCATGGTGGCAGCTTCCTGTACATCCATAGAATTATGTGTCTTGTCTACTTCAGCCCGTTCTCCCAGGTATACTGAACATCCTACATACCAGCTCCTATTAAGAAGAAAATTAGTGTCTGAGTTGATGATGATCTAGCCATCCCCGTGAGGGACAAGCCTTCCCTGCACCATCTGCCTGGCATAACGCAAGCTGTTTCCTGACTGACTTATATACCTGTTTAATAACACCCAACTGCAAACAGGAGAGCACGACATTGTCCCTGACATCGCTGACCTTGTCTCTGTACAACGCAGGTACTAGAATATGTATAGAGGCAAACAGCCATATGCAATGACATCAAAGCTTAAAGGGGCACATCATTCTTTTTTCTTTCCATTATTTATAACAAGTTTGTGCTAAGACAAAGCAATATAACCATCAGTCCAGGTCATAAAAGCAGGTACCGGAACATTATCCATCTTCTAAATCACTCCTAGAGCCCTACGAACCTGGACACTCAATAGAATAGAGTATGTTTGCTAGCACATTGCTGTCCTTTTGGAGAGGAGAGCTGAAGAAAGCATTCTCGGGAGTACTGTGATCCATGTGGGAGCTGATAAATACATGGAAGTATTACATTTACACATCACTTAACATGCAGGTACTTAATATGAAAAATATACTTTATTAGGCACACCTGTGTAACAGGTGCTCCTTGCGCCACGTGCGTTCCAGCTTGGAACCTCTGAAGTGGGTCGCGAACCACGGCGGTTGTCCGAATCAGTGCCTTAGGCCTCGTACACACGACCGAACATGTCTGCTGAAACTGGTCCGCTGACCAGTTTCAGCAGACATGTTCGGTCGTCTGTACGGCCGACCGGACAAATGTCCGGCAGATCGGACAGATTTCCAGCGGACAAATGTTTCTTAGCATGCTAAGAAACATGTCCGCTGGAACCATGTCCGTCGGACATGTTCGATCGTCTGTACAGACTCACCGGACATGTCCGATCGGCCGCCATCCCTCGCATGCACCGAAGTGATTCGACGCATGCGTGGAAGCATTGACCTTCCAGGGTCGCGCACGTCGCCGCGTCATCGTCGCGGCGACGGCGCGGCCACGTCACCGCGCTGTCTGTCCGCGCGGATTTCGGTTTGATGGTGTGTACAACCATCAGACCGAAATCTCCGAGCGGACAGTCCGCTCGTCTGTACGGGGCCTAATGCACTGTACCGTCTACCTGCACCTATCTGCTACCTATAAAGGCATCCAGCTTGCATCCAAAAGGCGTTCTATTATTGTCAGCCGTAGCTCAGGCCACTCTACTAACACAACAGTTAGACCCAAGCAGTATGTTAATAGCTACAGACCATATTAAATAACAACAATTGTTTTAGGAGGTGCATATGCAGCAGATCTTTCTATAGTACTACAAGTAAAGCAATTGCTACTTATCCGTTTGCAGGGCTTGAGTGTAGCAACAAGGGTTTCCGTAGTGTAGGGTGTCAGCAAGGAAGGTCTTTAAGGTTGCCCCCGGCAATGGCAGTCTGAAGTAGTCAAGGTAACATCAGATAATGCTGAAGTTGCAGCTTGGGGTAGTTTGCAGCATGGGCATTATCTACTGTTACCTTGACTACTTCAGACTGCCATTGCCGGGGACAACCTTAACGACCTTCCTTGCTGACACCCTACACTACGGAAACCCTTGTTTCTACACTCAAGCCCTGCAAACGGATAAGTAGCAATTGCTTTACTTGTAGTACTATAGAAAGATCTGCTGCATATGCACCTCCTAAAACAATTGTTGTTATTTAATATGGTCTGTAGTTATTAACATGCTGCTTGGGACTAACTGTTGTGTCTATGGCTGTTTGCTGAGGAACATCCTAAGCCGTGTACAGACGACCAAACATGTACGATGAAAGCGGTCCCCCGCACCGTTTTCACCGTACATGTCTGTCCGGGGATTTCTGTACGATGGCTGTACTAACCATCGTACAGAAATCCGCGCGTAAACAATACGCGGGGCGTGTCTGCGGCGTCGCCGCGACGATGACGCGGCGACGTGGGCGGGCCTGCCAGTTAAATGCTTCCACGCATGCGTCGAAGTCATTCGACGCATGCGAGGGATGGCGGGCGCTCGGACATGTACGGTAGGTCTGTGCAGACGACCGAACATGTCCGAGCGGGCAGGATTCCAGCGGACTGTTTTAAAACAAGTCCAGGAATATTTGTCCGCTGGGAAAAGGCCCGGCGGGCAAATGTTTGCTGGAATTCTGTCCACTCGGTCCTACACACGACCGAACATGTCTGCTGAAACTGGCCCACGGACCAGTTTCAGCAGAAATGTTTGGTCGTGTGTACGGGGCCTTAAAGGAACATCTACTCTCAAAATTACCTGAGCTATATTTGCCTCTCTTATGCAACTATTGGTTGTCTTTACAATTCCTATTTACTACGTGCTTGACATAAGTGTTACTTGTTTATGGGCTTTGCCCTAACATGTTCGCTCTAACTTTTCTATGCTAAGGGTTGTAGGTATTTCATCTCCCTTAGTGACCTAATGCATTTCTTTATGTTTAAGTGATATGATGTACAGAACCTCCAAACTCCTGTGTGTGTGGAGTGACGCCTGGGGTCCCATACTGATAATCACTTGCATATAGAAGTGCATTGGAATCTCCATGTGTATGCTATAATTTTAAACACTAAGCTCTGGTCGCATGTTGTAATGCATCCAGCCTTAGTAGCTCAACACCTTTCTTTATGTGAGAGAGAGATGATGTAGAGAACCCCCAAACTCCTGTTTGAGTGGAGTGACGCCTGGGGTCCAATAATGAAGTGCATTGAAATCCTTGCTAACCGCAGTTGTGGTTCACTCCCGTTCCCCAGAGCTGTTACAACCTGTTTAATTGCTTGGTAACACAAATTGCTAATCAGCCAATCACATGGCAGCAACTCAATGCATTTAGGCATCTAGACGTGGCTGTTGGTGCCAGAAGGGCTAGTCTGAGTATTTCAAAAACTGCTGACCTACTGGGATTTTCACGCACAAGAATGGTTACAAAAAGAGAAAATATCCAGTGAGCGGCGGTTGTGTGAACGAAAATGCCTTGTTGATGTCAGAGATCAGAGGAAAATGGGCAGACTGGTTCAAGATGATAGAAAGGCAACATTTACTCAAATAACCACTCGTTACAACCAAGGTATGCAGAATACCATCTCTGGATGCACAATACATCAAACCTTGAAGCAAATATAACGGCAGAACACCACATCGGGTACCACTCCTGCCGGCTAAGAACAGGAAACTGAGGCTACAATTCCCACAGGTTTAGCAAAATTGGACAATAGAAGATGGGAAAAACGTTGCCTGGTCTGATGAGTCTCGTCATCTGCGACATTCAGATGGTGGGGTCAGAATTTGGAGTAGACAACATGAAATAATAGATCCATCCTGTATCAATGGTTCAGGCTGGTGGTGGTGTAATGGTGTGGGGGATATTTTCTTGGAAAACTTTGGGACCCTTAGTACCATTTGAGCATTGTTTAAATGCCACGTCTACCTGAGTATTGTTGCTGACCATGTGCATCCCTTTATGACTACAGTGTACCCATCTTCTGATGGCTCCTTCCACCAACATAATGCACCATGTCACAAAGCTCCAATCACCTCACCACTGGACAATGAGGTCACTGTACTCCAATGGCCTCCACACCAGATCTCATCCAATAGAGCACCTTTGGGATGTGGTGGAAAGTGAGATTCACATCATGGATTTGCAGCCGACAAATCTGCATAATGCTATCATGTCACTATGGACCAAAATCTCTGAGGAATGTTTCCAACATCTTTGTTGAAACTATGCTATGAAGACTATGCGAAGAATTAGGGCAGTTCTGAAGGCAAAAGAGGGGCCCAACACAGTGCTAGCAAGGTGTACCTTATAAAGTAGACGGTGAGCATATATGATACTAAGTCCACTTTAAGGGCTCTGTAACAATGCAAGCACTTGAGTATGAATTGTTTTTAGTTTAACCGAGGGGTTAGCTCATCAAACTGTTGCAACTTCTTCTTCGTCCTTCAATCAGAAACTGGGAGTGTGAAGTTGACCAATCTGTACGGCTTAACTGTAGCAAAAAATGTCAAGTCACAAGACTAGTCTAGTAGGGATCGGTACATGCGTACAAAGTTCTCTGGGTATCCGAAGCCCTGCAGCACATCTGTGCATGCCCAGGGAGCGCAGGGAAAAAAAATCTCACCTATGTGTGAAATGTGTAAGCCCTGATTTACAGCACAAATAACCTACTTTGTTAAAAAAATAAAAATAAAAAATCCAATTGTTGACAGAAAGAAAGCAGTGCAGAATTGCCTTTAGGGCAAAGGTCTGCTTTGACTGTTTGGATTTCATTTTTTTTGTTAAATGCAAGTCAGAGTCAACAACTCCGAAAAGTAAATTTATACAGTGTGAAAACTGTTTGTTGTAAGTGTAATGCCGCGTACACACGGTTGGAATTTCCAATGGGAAAAGTCAGATGGGAGCTTTTTATACGACTGTGTGTATGGCCCATCCGACTTTTTCCGTTGGCATTTCCGACGGACTTAGATAGAGAGCAGGTTCTCTATTTTTCCAAAGGAAAAAATTTCCATCAGAAAATCCATTTGTCTGTATGGAATTCTGATGCAATTAAAACTATGCATGCTTGGAATCAAGTTGACGCATGCTCGGAAGCATTAAACTTAATTTTTCTCGACTCATCGTAGTGTTGTACGTCACTGCGTTCTTGACGGTCAGAATTTGGTGTGACCGTGGCCCGGATTCAGATAGAGATACGACGGCGTATCTCCTGATACGCCGTCATATCTCTGAGTTCCGTCGGTCGGATCTATGCGGCTGATTCATAGAATCAGGTTCCGCATAGATCTCCCTAAGATCCGACAGGTGTAAGTGACTTACACCGTCGGATCTTAGGCTGCAATCTCCCGCTGGCCGCTAGGTGGCGTTTTGTTTTTTGTACGTGACGAATATGCAAATGAAGAGATTCGTCGATTCAGAAACGAACGCCCGCCCGTCGCTTTTTTTTACGTCGCTTGCGTTCGGCTTTTTTTGGCGTATAGTTACCCCTGCTATGTGAGGGGTATCCTATGTTAAGTATAGCCGTCGTTCCCGCGCCGAGTTTTGAATTTTTAGGTCGTTTGCGTAAGTCGATTCAGAATACGGCCGGACGCAAGTTACGCTCACACCGAAACCAATGACGTCCTAGCAATGTAATTTGGAGCAATGCACGCTGGGAAAAATCACGGACGGCGCATGCGCTGTTGGATCGGCGCGGGGACGCGCCTGATTTAAATTGTAGACGCCCCCTAGCCGCGGAATTTGAATTCCGCCGGGGGATTTACGATACGCCGTCTAAAGCGCTAGCACTAGCCTCAAAAACTTGGGCCGGCGGATCGTAAATCAGATAGATTACGCGGATCTAAAGATCCACTAATCTATCTGAATCTACCCCCATGTGTATGCAAGACAGGTTGAGCGGAATTCCATCGGAAAAAAACATCCGAGTTTATTCAGAAGGAAAAAATGGTTGTGTGTACAGGGAATTGGGGGAGTGGGGCTTTTACCTTACAGTATGGCAAAAAGAATCCACGGGGATAAACTTTTCCCTCTATCCCATGTCAAATACCAAGTGTGCTGTGGAGGTTTTTTTGAACTGGTCACCTAGATGATGACCATGGAACATAAAACCAAACAAGGTATAGCCAGATGACATAATTTGTGTTGCATCATCAGGAGGAGCCCCATACAAGACAGACCACAAGGACAGCTAAAAGCAAGACTGGAATGCCGCGTACACACGATCAGTCCATCCGATGAGAACGGACCGATGGACTGTTTTCATCGGTTATCCGATGAAGCTGACTGATGGTCCGTCGTACCTACACACCATCGGTTAAAAAAACAATCGTGTCAGAACGCGGTGACGTAAAACACAACGACGTGATGAAAAAAAAGGAGTTCAATGTTTCCAAGCATGCGTCGACTTGATTCTGAGAATGCGTGGATTTTTAATCGATGGTCGTGCCTACTAACGATCTGTTTTTTTTCTATCGTTTAGGAATCCATCGGTTACATTTAAAACAAGTTGGCTTTTTTTTAACCGATGGTTAAATAAACGATGGCGCCCACACATGATCGGTTTTGACCGATGAAAACGGTCCATCAGACGATTCTCATCGGTTTAACTGATCGTGTGTACGCGTCATCAGGGATACAGTGCTATGGTATTATTAAGGTCTTGTGAATAGAACCATTGTCACTTATCTTGCAGCGCATTGTTTAATATGGAGATCAGTGCCTATGGGATTACCTGTTGCTCTATTCTTACTGATAGAAGTGGAATGTTAGTACGAGTGTAGTTGCCCAAGCCATGTCTCTACTATATGGTTTTGATTCTCATCTATCTTTCTTGGTGACCTTGTTTCTTATCCTTGACTAATTCAATACTCTTCACCTATACTATTTTGGACCTCACTGATACCTTCTATCACTCCATTGTCCTATCCTTTATCAAGTATAGGACATATTGCACATTGTATTAAAGCATACTATTTCTCAGTAGTCCTCTTGTGATGGTTTCAGCACTCATGGTCACTTATGACTACTTCCACTTCTTGAAAATTGTCCTCCCTGGATGTCATCTTTGCTGGGCTTCTGGCCGTCCACACCACCTCAACTCCTGTTAGTGATGCCCTTAGGGGGGTCTCTGATCCTTATGCCGCGTACACACCATCACTTTATGTGATGAAAAAAAATGACGTTTTTAAAAACGTCACTTTAATTGACTGTGTGTGGGGGAAAACGTTGTTTTATGTCTTGTAAAAAACGACCAAAAAAAATTGAAGCATGCTTCAATTTTATGTGTCGTTTTTCAAAAGTGCACTTTTTACTTCACAGAAATTGACCGTGTGTAGCAAAAAACGTCGTTTTCTAAGACGTTTTTTCATCCACGCATGCCCAGAAGCTACTTATGAAGCGAGCTTCAATGGTAAAACGTGGTGGAACGTAACCTCACTTTGCAAGATCATTGTGAGAAAACGATGGTGTGTAGGCAACTTCGTCTTTGAAAATTGAAGTTTCAAAAACGTCATTTTTTACTTCACAGAAAGTGTCGTTTTTTTTCATCACATAAAGTGATGGTGTGTACGCGGCATTAGTGTCACACTTCCATATTTGTAAGTATTTCAGAGAGTGGGGTTTTTATAGTTAATTCTACATTTATTTATTTTTATTTATTTTGTATTTCCTTTCCCTTGACAGGGTCAGACCATATAGAAATTCTTCCCATTGTGTTACATTACTCATCCAATTCACGTGCATGCTCCTGAAGAGTGGATAAATCCACAAAATGCATAGAGCTACTATATGCTGTGTTTTTATGCATTATATAGTTTACTTGACATTCCTCATGACTATGGCAAGCAGATGCAAAGAGCTTAAAGGGGTTGTAAAGGTTTGTTTTTTTATTTTCTAAATAGGTTCCTTTAGGCTAGTGCATTGTTGGTTCACTTACCTTTTCCTTTGATTTCCCTTCTAATATTTTTTTTCTTTGTTTTCAATGTCTGAATTTCTCACTTCCTGTTCCTCCTCAGTAAGCTGTTCTGGCTGACTAAACACCACTCAGATTATGGTGTGAAGTTTACTGAGGAGAAACAGGAAGTGCGAAATTCAGAAAAAGAAAATAAACATTTAGGGCCAGTTCCACGTAGCAGATCATAATTTTAGTCCGGCGTAGCGTGTCGTATTAACGCTACACCGCCGCAACTTTGAGAAGCAAGTGCTGTATTCACAAAGCACTTGCCTCTAAAGTTACGGTGGTGTAGCGTAAATCTGCCGGCGTAAGGGCGCGGAATTCAAATGTTAAAGGTGTGGGCGTGTTTTATGTTAATTTTACTTGACCCGACGTAAATGACGTTTTTTCTGAACGGCACATGCGCCGTCCGTGGGGGTATCCCAGTGCGCATGCTCCAAATTAACCCGCAACAAGCCAATGCATTCTACGCAAAGCCCTATTCGCGAACGCCTTGCGCAAAGGACGTACAATTTTTAAAAATCGACGCAGGAACGACGCCCATACTTAACATAGGATACGCCTCATATAGCAGGGGTAACCATAACTCGAAAAAAGCCTTACGCAAACAACGTCAAACAATGCGCCGGCCGGACGTACGTTCGTGGATCGCCGTCTCTAGCTAATTTTCATACTCGACACTGAAATCGACGGAAGCGCCACCTAGCGGCCAGCGTAAATATGCACCTTAGATCCGACGGCATACTAAGACGTACGCCAGTCGGATCTAGCCCAGCTTCAGGCGTATCTTGTTTTGTGGATACAAAACAAAGATACGCCGGAGCAAACTAGAAGTTATACGGCGTATCAATAGATACGCCAGCGTAACTTCTTTGTGGATCTGGCCCTTAGAAGGGAAATCGAAGGAAAAGGTAAGTGAACCAACAATACACTAGCTTAAAGGAACCTATTTAGAAATTAAAAAACAAACCTTTACAACCCCTTTAATACCACTACTATAGCCCTGCATACTTATTAAATAAACAACGACACCCATTGACCAACCGGCTATTTTATTAAACATTTTAACCATAACATTATTTACAAACAAATATTAACCCAGATACGTCACAACCAATGTTGAGGATCATCGAAGGCACAGACCAAACTTTATCTACGTATCAGCGTGGCCACGCAAGGTCCACAGTCGCAGCATGCCGACTCGAGGACTACCTTCCAACATTGATACCCATCTCCCAATGCCAGCTAAACCTCGGTTAACGGCATCCACCGACTATCCCATACCGTGATGGTTCCCCACTTAAGCCATAATGTTCTTAATTTGTACTGCCTCCGTAGATCACCAACCACCAATCCAAAATTGCCCAATACACATAACATAACTAAAATAGAGAGGGAGGGTGGGAGCTGTTCCTTCATCCTACTATGGCCTGCAAACCTCCCCTAAAAATAACCCCTATCCTTGCTGGCTTCCTGCCCTGCTGCCCTGTCATGCCAGCCCTCGTCTAGCCTGCGTCTCACTCCGGTCTTCTCTGTATGTCAGTGGAGGCTGGTGCTCAAAATTTTTGGGAAACAAACGAAAAAAAAAGGAGGACAATTGCAGCCTCACTGTGCCCATCAAAGGCAGCCACTGTACCCACTGTACCCATCAAATGCAGCCACTGTGCCCATCAAATGCAGCCACTGTGCCATGCCATCAATTGTCGCCACTGTGCCATCAATTGTCGCCACTGTGCCATCAATTACAGCCACTGTGCCATGCCAAACACAGCCACTGTGCCATCAAACGCAACCACTGTGTCATGCCATCAAACGCAGCCACTGTGCCATCAATTGTCGCCACTGTGCCCATCAATTGTCACCACTGTGCCATGCCAAACGGTTTTGTTGTCGGAATTACCTATCATGTGTACACGGCATAAGTCTTGCTACATTGTGCTTTCATAAATGAGGACCATTGTGTCCACAAATCGATTTCACCTATTATGCCGCATACACCCGATCGGGCTATTGCCCGGCCAAATCACATCGGAATTCCGACGGAATTCCATTGGAAAAATATAGAACATGTTCTATATCTAAAGTCCGATGGAATGCAAAAACTCAGATGGGGTGACACACGATCGGAAAATCCGATGGAAAAGTCCATCAGACTTGTTCCATCGGAAATTCCGATCGTATGTACGGGGCAATAGAGTATACACATGATGCTAAATTTTGCTGTATTCAAGAATTATTTTTACAGTTGTCACAGTTTACTGATCACTTAGAAAAAGAAAAGAAAAGCTTAAAATTCAGAAATGTAAACATTTTCCATGAAACGACTTTTGCTGCTCGTATCAAAGTATAGATGCGGTTTTGTATTCTCACTGTATAAATTATTTTTCCATCTTAATAAAATACAATGGAGATACAATTTTCCTCTACTTAAATATATGACAACAGTATAAATATACTGCAGCTAAATTAGCTTACTGTAATGTGGATGTGCCTTGGGTTGTTGGTGTGTGGAAGGACAGAAAATTGTGTTGGGAGTTCTATTATTAATGGGGTGGGTTGGCTTGAAGACTGTCACTTTTACTCCAGAAGCTCGTAGATGCTCTCTCTGTTGAGTTGTCTCTTTAATTCTATTGATGGGGCTGATGCACTGGGGGTCTTAGTAGCTGATACAGTCTCTATGAATTTCTTTTGTAACTCTTCAGAGACTTTGATTAATCACTCCCACTGCGTATCATGTGGATAATGACTGGATCATCATTAGACGATGGTTCTGATCTGGGCCATCATGAGGACTTTGGAGACCCTAACTGTCAATTGCTACTTGTTTTTAGACATTGTCAGTCATTTTGAAGCTTGGTCGCATAAGTCACTGATGAGTCAATCTTGACCAATGTACCTTTAGTGTAAACAAAATATGCTTTATATAGGTTGTCAGTTAACTCTTTGCTCACCCATAAACACTCAAAACAGGTCAACTTACCAACAAGTCTAGCTGTGTTTTTTAGCCTGTCTATAGCTAGTTAGATTGCATCCCAAGAACACCAAAAGTGGGGTTCAAGATTTGCTCATCCTTGGTGATATAGTCACAATGCCAACATACGCTGTGAGTTTCTCACAAATTTAGAGCTGTAGATCCACCTTTTTCATTGTATCGATATGTAATTGTAGCATTACCTCCGGAGGAGCTGCTGGTTTGTTTTGGGCGGCATGTTACCTCTATTTCTTCGTCGTCCATGGTACCAGATGAGAGTTAAGACTTCTTTTTCTTTGCTTTGTTTGTCAAACTTGGTAAAATAATAAAATAAGTAGTTGAAGAGATGGAAGGGTAATAGGTAATAGGTTCAGGTGTATAACTTCTATTCAGAAACACTCCTGCTTCCAGCCACGCATCTTTCGTTGCCACTCTAGCCAGAGCGGGTATTGCGCACCTGGATAGGCCTCTCTCATTAGCCTAGCAGCCAGAGTGTCACACGGAAAACTTGGTAATGTCTCTGCCACAGGCCTTCCCAAAGATGGAGGTATATTCGGTCCAAAATCCTCTCAGCACAGGATTAAGCACCCGGATCTCTCCCAAAGAACTTCTGATAAAATTAGAACTGACAGGCGATCATTATCCAGCCTTTCAGTAATGGTGCGTCCTTCGATGAAGTTCAAGGCCTCTCCTGAGATACCAGCCTCGTGCTCGGTGCTCTCCAAGACAGGTTCTTCATCGAGGCGCTTCCTCTCTCCGGGACGGGCAGCTCAGGACCACTCTGCAAACGTAGACCCAGTCTGACTACCGGGCCTACTTAGTAGATCACAACCCCGGACCAACTTGGTCCCGAACCCAGGAACACTTGAACGCTCACCCCCGGGCATTAGGGCCACACACGGGGGGACGTCAGACCCAAGATGGGCGATGACCCCGGACTAGTGATGTCTGTCCCTTAAGTACTCTTCCCCAGCATGCACAGCGAGACGATCAACTCCCTCTGATTGGCTGCCAAAGGGGAACACCCAAAACACCTTGACCTGACTGCTGCCACCATTGGCCCAGAAGGTGACCCAGGGTCGGACTTTAAAGGCACAGTAAACAATGGAGAATATAGAAAAAGAATTACATTTATTAAGACAAAAATACATACATGGTATGAAAAGGAGCATGAAAAAAAACAAATTAAAAGCATATATATATTAAGATACATGATATATAGTGAGCCCTAGTGCGTCAACTCGTTTCGCTGTTAAGCTTCGTCAGGACCCATTCGGGGTTTGTTGGTTGCAAGAAAAGGAGAAACGGGTCTAAAATAAAACATATGTATTTATAAATATAATAACAATAACACGCATCTTTAATTCTTGAGACCCGGGCCATTGTAAAAAGGTGGCTCTACAGGTCCGGGAGGCCGTCTTTTTACGGCCTCGGCTCCTCCGGCAACTGTTGGGCGCGCGAGTGTGCCCGGCGCGTCACTGAGATGCCGATGTGCATGCCTGGCGGCCGCAAAGTCTGCCTTTTCCCTATCCTCTATTTTGTAGCCGCTATAACTTTTGCCCAAACCAATCACTATACGCTTATTGCAATTTTTTTACCAAAAATATGTAGAAGAATATGTATTGGCCTAAACTGAGAAAAAAAAAAACATTTAAAAAAAAAAATGGCATAGCAAAAAGTAAAAAAAATGGGATAGCAAAAAGTAAAAAAAAAATTTAGCTGGATTCAGGTAGGGCGGCCTAATTTTGAACCGGCGTAGCGCATCGTATTTACGATACGCCGCCGTAAGTCAGAGAGGCAAGTGCTGTATTCACAAAGCACTTGCCTCCTAAGTTACGGCCGCATAGCGTAAATGGGTCGGCCTAAGCGCGCCTTATTCAAATGCGGAACAGGGGGGCGTGTTTTATGTAAATGATTCGTGACCTGACGTGATGCGCCGTCCGTGGACATATCCCAGTGTGCATTGCTCCAAAGTACGCCGCAAGGACGTATTGGTTTTGACGTGAACGTAAACGTAAATTACGTAAAAAATTTAAAATTCGACGTGGGAACGACGTCCATACTTAACATTGGCTAGGCCAGCTTTTTGTTCGACTAACTTTACGCCAGAAAAAGCCTTACGTAAACGACGTAAAAAAATTCACCGGGGGCACGTACGTTTCTGAATCGGCGTATCTAGCTCATTTGCATATTCTACTGCAAAATCAACGGAAGCGCCACCTAGCGGCCAGCGTAAATATGCACCCTAGGATACAACGGCGTAGGAGACTTACGCCGCTCGTATCTTAGCCTAATTTAATCGTATCCGGTTTCCAGAATACGCTTAAATTTACGACGGCGTAGATTCAGAGTTACGCCGGCGTATCTACTGATACGCCGGCGTAAACGTCTCTGAATCTAGCTAATTGTGTTTTTTTCAAAATTGACGCTCTTTTTTTGTTTATAGTGCAAAAAATAAAAACCGTAGAGGTGATCAAATACCATCAAAAAGAAAGCTCTATTTGTGGGAAAAAAGGACATCAATTTTGTTTGGAAGCCACGTCGCACGACTGCGCAATTTTCATTCAAAGCGTGACAGTGCCGAAAGCTGAAATGTTGCCTGGGCAGGAAGGGGGTATATGTGCCCAGTAAGCAAGTGGTTAAAAACACTGTTCTGTCTGAATGAGAGATCACAACATATATAGGTATAGAGACGGAGAATACTTTGCACGAGAGTCAGCCTGGTTGGAAATCAGTTAAAGGAGTTGTAAAGGCAGAACGTTTTTTTTTTTTTTTATCTTATAATAAAAAACATTCCGTTTTGTTTAGCAGCCCCCCAGCACCCCCTAATACTTACCTGATCTCCTTCTCTTTCCAGCAATGTCTATGAGTCCCTCAGCCGTCCGGGACTCTACTCCCTAATTGGCTGAGACACAGCAGTGGCACCATTTGCTCTGACTGCAAATCAAAGTCAGTTAGCCAATCAGGGGGAGAGAGGGGGTGGGGCCGAACGGCATCTCCATGTCTGAATGGACACAGCTGTGACTTGGCTCGGGGGCCCCCATAGCAAGCTACTTGCTGTGGGGGCACTCAACAGGAGGGAATGGCCAGAAGCAGCGAAGAGGCACCCGAGAAGCGGAGGATCTGGGCTTTTCTGTGCAAAACCACTGCAACAGAGCAGGTAAGTATAATAGGTTTGTTATTTAAAATAAATAAATAGACTTTACAATCACTTTAAGTAGAGATAAAAAAAAAATGTTAAATTCTTCGAATATTTCAAGTGCTTGTTAGGGACCTTCTGTTGGCACAAACACAGCCTATTTTTCACCAGTAATAGTCAAGTATGTTCTTCTCTTTCTGCCGATGCTGCAAGCTATAATGCACATTGAGTGAGCCCACTGGTCCCCCTGCCTTCTGGCAATCTCTATTCTGCTATATCACAGAAGGTATGTTTTAGATAACATAGAAACAAACTTCTGCTCATATCATGATAGCATTTAATCCATTGGCTTCTTAATACAGGTGCCTTTCAGCATTTTTTTAAATTTTTGAAACATATAGGCTCTAGGAGCAATGCCAGGGCACTAATAGGAAAAAATAGTTTTAGGGCCCTTAAAGAGGAAGTAGATGGGTTTTACTTCCTATTTGTTTCCCTGCAAAGGTAAAACATAATGGGCTACTATGCATCGCATCCCATTATGCATACCTCCCAACATTTAAAAAAATCCACTGCGGGACAGTTGTTGAGCGGGGGGGGGGGGAATTGAAGTTGTTGAGCGGGGTTATTGAAATTGTTGAGCGGGGCGGGGGGGCGCGCATTAAAGAAGTTGTTGAGGGGGGGTGCCTCTCCGGTTCCTCCTCCTTCCGTGCTGCCCATTTAGCTCTTGCACGGCTTCCTGTGCGGGAAAATTAACCCTTTCGCGGGACTGCGGGAAGATGCTGTCTGTGCGGGAAAGTCCCGCAGAATCCGTGCGGGTTGGGAGGTATGCATTATGTGTCACTTGTGCCTGAAACCGAAGCCTGCGATGTCCCCGCTGGCTGGAAGCGTCCATTCTTCACTCCTCTTTCTTCCGGGGCTGCGAACTCCGGCTCTGTGACTGGCCGGAGTTGCGTGACGTCACTCCCGCCAGTCATGGCATGACCCCAGCTTGAAACGGCACAGCGTGCCCTTTCTAGAGTGCGCATACACCGGCGCATGCGCGGAAGACATCGCCGTACGGGGAATTGTAAATATCTCCTAAACGTGTAGGTTTAGGTGATATTTCCAGCACCTATAGGTAAGCCTTAATCTAGGCTTACCTGTAGGTGAAAGTGGTCTGTAAGGGTTTACAACCCCTTTAACCACTTAAAGGGGTTGTAAGGGAAAACATTTTTTTCCCTAAAAAGCTTCCTTTACCTTAGTGCAGTCCTCCTTCACTTACCTTATCCTTCCATTTTGCTTTTAAATGTTCTTCTTTATTCTGAGAAATCCTCACTTCCTGTTCTTCTGTGTGTAACTCACCACCGTAATGCGAGGTTTTCTCCCTGGTGTGGAGAAAGCCTCTTGAGGGGGGAGGGGGCGAGCAGGAGTGTCAGGATGCCCACTAACACACAGCTCCTTTCTCTATCTGCAAAGTAGAGAGTGTCCTGACTTGCCTGCTCGCCTCCTCCCCCCTCAAGGGGCTTTCTCCACACCAGGAAGAAAGCCTCGCATTACGGTGTGGAGTTACAGACAGAAGAACAGGAAGTGAGGATTTCTCAGAAGAAACAAGGACATTTAAAAGCAAAATGGAAGGATGAGGTAAGTGGAGGAGGACTGCACTAAGGTAAAGGAAGCTATTTAGGAAAAAACATTTTTCCTTTACAACCCCTTTAAGGACCAGCATACAGACATATGCGTCGACAGAATGGCACGGACAGGCAAATGGGCTTACAGGTACGTCCCCTTTTATTTGCCGCCGTATTGGTCACGCGCGCACAGCTGGTGGCACGCTCGCGACCCTGTCAGTGCCCACGGGACTCGCGGACTCGATGTTCCACGTTCGTGTCACGGAGCTGAAGAACGGGGAGATGTCAGTGTAAACACAACATCTCCCTGTTCTTCCTAGTGACATGTCACTGATTGTCTGTTCCCTGTCATGATCAGTGACGTGTCACTCGTAGCCACGCCCGCTAACATTTAGAATCACTCCCTAGGACACAATTAACCCCTGCCAGCGTAATTTTTACAGTAAGCAGTGCATTTTTATAGCACTGTCGCTGTAAAAAATGACAATGGTTCCAAAATGGTGTCAAAAGTGTCTGATGTGTCCGCCATAATGTCGCAGTCATGATAAAAGTTGCTGATCGCCACCATTACTAGTAAAAAAATATATTAATAAAAATGCCATAAATCTATTGCCTATTTTGTAGACGCTATAACTTTTGCGCAAACCAATCAATATACGCTTATTACGTTTTTTTTTTTTTTACCAAAAATATGTAGAAGAATATGTATTGGCCTAAACTGAGGAAAACATATGTTTTTTTATATATTTTTGGGGGATATTCATTATAGTAAAAAGTAAAAAATATTGAATTATTTTCAAAATTGACGCTCTACTTTTGTTTATAACGCAAAAAATAAAAAAAACGCAGAGGCGATCAAATACCACCAAAAGAGAGCTCTACTTGCGGGAAAAAAAGGACGTCAATTTTGTTTGGGAGCCACGTCGCACGACAGCACAATTGTCAGTTAAAGCGGCGCAGTGCTGAATTCGCAAAAAGTGGCCCGGTCTTTGGCCAGCCAAATGGTCCGGGGCTTAAGTGGTTAAAGAGAACCTATGCTGGGGGAAACACAGAGGCTGTCATTACTGACCTCTTTCTGAAAATGTATGTTTCCTGGCTGTCACGTCGATACTCTAACTTCAGTGTCTTTCAAATACCTGGCCTTGCGCATAGTGGAAGAGTCGGAGCAAGGTTAGAACTCATCATTGTACCATAGCAGTGACTCCAAGCACTGTAGCCATGGCTTCAGCATGATAGATAATAAACTAGCATTTTCAGAAAGAGATAACATCCACAGCAGCCTGCATACTTCATCAGCACAGGTTTCCTTTCATTCTTCTGTGGCTGGCATAGTGACTTGACCCCTAGGGTAGGAAGAGCTAAGACCTTCCTATATGAGGCTCTCTGTGATTGTTGGCATCTCACATGAAGGTGGTTTTCTCCATCCGTTGCTTCTATAGCTGTTAGTGGGTTTCGCTGTGCAGTAGCTAACCGCTAACTCTACTGCTGTGGCCAACAACGGATTACTCTGTCAGTTAGCACTTGGTGAACACTTTGCTAATATTCACATAGTGATTATTAAAGCACATATTTGCCAGCTTGAGTCTACCAACATGGCTTTATATGCTTATATTACAGGGAACCTGTCAATAGAAAAATATCCTAGCTGCCCTTGCTAACTTGTTTTGAAGTGGCAAGCCCTTAGTCTGTCAACTTTAGGATGGTTTACAGTGGATCTAAACCATAAGTGGACACCATGACATTTTCTTAAAGGAGTTGTAAAGATACATTTTTTTTTCCTAAATAGCTTCCTTTACCTTAGTGCAGTCCTCCTTCACTTACCTCATCCTTCCATTTTGCTTTTAAATGTCCTTATTTCTTCAGAGAAATCCTCACTTCCTATTCTTCTGTCTGTAACTCCACTAGGGTGTAGAGTTGAGCGAACCCGAAATGTAATTGGAAAAAGTTTGGGTGCGGGATCGGAGTTCGGGAAAAAAACAATGCACGGAGGTCCCCGCAAATTCAATAACCAGACCCTTTAGGTCTGGTATTGATATTAAGGGGAACCCCGCCGTCAATTAAAAAAAAAAACGACGTGCAGTTCCCCCTATATATCCATAACCAGACCCTTCAGGCCTGGTATGGATATTAAGGGGAACCCCCAGCCGGCAATAAAAAAAAAAAAATGACGTGCGGTTCCCCCTAAATATCCATAACCAGACCCGTTATCCGAGCACGTTGACCTGGCCGGCCGCAGAAAAGAGGGGGGGACAGAGTGTGCCCCCCCTCTCCTGAAACGCACCAGGCCACATGCCCTCAACATGGGGAGGATGTCCCCCATGTTGATGGGGACAAGGGTCTCATCCCCACAACCCTTGCCCGGTGGTTGTGGGGGTATGCGGGCGGGAGGCTTATCAGAATCTGGAAGACCCCTTTAACAAAGGGGACCCCCAGATCCTGACCCCCCCCCCCTGTGTGAAATGGTAATGGGGTACAGTACCCCTACCATTTCACGAAGGAAGTGTAAATGCTTGTAAAAAAAAAACACACTGACACCGTAGAATAAAGTCCTTTATTAATAAAAAAAAAAAAAAAGAAAAAAACTCCAGCGGTGATAATCCACTCGTTCCCGGCTTCCTGCTCCAACGATGTCCTGATCCAGCGACGAGTGCGGGTGATCTCCAGCGATGAGAAGATCCAGCGACGGGTGATCTCCGCTCCAGCGATGAGAAGATCCATCCATCCGGAGCGCAGCATCGCCGACCTCCTCTCACCGCTGGACACAGCCCAGCGAATGACGCGCTGAAGCTGTGACATTACTTATATAGAGGAGGCAGGGCCACCCGTCACGTGACCCCCGCACCCTCTGACGCACCCTCAGCTACGTCAGCTACGTCACTGGGGAAGCCCAGGAAGAGGGAAGACTATGGGCTTCCCCAGTGACGTAGCAGAGGGTACGTCAGAGGGTGCGGGGTCATGTGACGGGTGGCCCTGCCTCCTCTATATAAGTAATGTAGGAAGCCGGGAACGAGTGGATTATCACCGCTGGAGTTTTTTTCTTTTTTTTTTTTTTTTTTTTAATAATAAAGGACTTTATTCTACGGTGTGTGTGTTTTTTTTTACAAGACTTTACACTTCCTTCGTGAAATGGTAGGGGTACAGTGTACCCCATTACCATTTCACACAGGGGGGGGGTCAGGATCTGGGGGTCCCCTTTGTTAAAGGGGTCTTCCAGATTCTGATAAGCCTCCCGCCCGCATACCCCCACAACCACCGGGCAAGGGTTGTGGGGATGAGACCCTTGTCCCCATCAACATGGGGACATCCTCCCCATGTTGAGGGCATGTGGCCTGGTGCAGTTCAGGAAAGGGGGGGGCCGCACTCTGTCCCTCCCTCTTTTCTGCGGCCGGCCAGGTCAACGTGCTCGGATAAGGGTCTGGTTATGGATATTTAGGGGGAACCGCACATCATTTTTTTTTAATTGACGGCGGGGTTCCCCTTAATATCCATACCAGACCTGAAGGGTCTGGTTATGGATATTTAGGGGGAACCGCATGTCATTTTTTTTTAAATTGACGGCGGGGTTCCCCTTAATATCCATACCAGACCTAAAGGGTCTGGTTATTGAATTTGCGGGGATCTCCGCGAATTTTTTTTTCTAAAAGTCTGTGTCCCATTGACTACAATGGGGTTCGGAGTTCGGGTTCGGGTTCGGACCCGAACATCCTGGTGTCCGCTCAACTCTACTAGGGTGCCCACGTGTCCCGGATTGAGGGTCAGGAGGGGGTTGCATATATTGGTATCAATCCCCTGTATTTTCCTCCTCTGGCAGCTGAATGTCAGCGAGAGGGAGAGGAGGAGAAGCCGACTTTCAGCTGCTGCAGGAGGAAAATACAGATCGATTCCACTAAATCCCCTGCCGCCTCTCCTGTCCAAGTTTTGGGGGTTGGCAATGAAGGATAACAGTCACCTGCCCTCGATCATCAGGGAGCTCACCATTGACAGATTGCCTACCCCAGAATAAGGGTGTGCCCAGGCACACCCCTTGCGCATGCCCATGATCATTAATTTCACATGCCATATATCACCTACCCATGCCCCGGTGGGTACAGTCAGAGCCGATCCGCCCTATAGGCTCACTATTCAAGCCGCTTAGGGCCCCGCAAAGCTGGGGAGGGCCCCCCAAATTTCTAGAGGCCCCGCCTGGTGAGAAGTAATTTTCGATCCCTCACCCCACTTCTCAACTCGCTGGCTGCATGGGAGAAGAGGTAAGAAGTCAGCACCCCCCGCTTCTCACTTTAATGTGGAGCCTCGTACACACGACCGAGAAACTCGATGGGCGAAACACATCGTTTTGCTCGTCGAGTTCCTTGTCAGGCTGTCGAGGATCTCAGCGAGCCAAATTTCCCCATTCCCGTCGAGGAAAAATAAGACATGCTCTCTTTTTGGCTCGACGAGTTCCTCGACAGTTTCCTCGTCGAAAAGTGTACACACGACCGGTTTCCTCGGCAAAAAAAAACAAAACAGCCAGTTCCTTGCTGGTTTTTGCCGAGAAACTCGGTCGTGTGTACGGGGCCTAAGGCCTCGTACACACGACCGAAGATGTCCGATGAAACTGGTCCGCGGACCAGTTTCATCGGACATGTTCGGTCGTGAGTACGACCTATCGGACAGGTTTCCAGCGGACAAAAGTTTCTTAGCATGCTAAGAAACTTGTCCGCTGGAAACCTGTCCGTCGGACATGTCCGCTGGTTAGTACATCTAACCAGCGGATCGAAATCCCGCGCATGCGTCGAATTGATCCACAAAGCACTTACCTGGAAATTTGCGGCGGTGTATCCTAAATCCGTCCGGCGCAAGGCGGGCCAATTCAAATGGGGCGGGTACCATTTAAATTAGGCACGCTCCCGCGCCGGATGTACTGCGCATGCTCCCGACGCAAATTTCCTGACGTGCTTTGCGCGAAATTACGACGCACCAACGCTTTGTGAATCGCAACGTGAAAAAAAGACTTGCGCCGAGAAAAAGCGACACGGGAAAGACAGGTATACTTTTACATGGTGTAGTAATTTTACACTTTGTAAAAGGTGCCCTATCTTTGCGACGGCAAACTAACACTTGCGGCGACGTAACGACGGGAAAAAGTTTTGTGGATCGCCGTAACTGCTAATTTGCATACCCGACGCTGGTTTACGACGCGAACTCCCCCCAGCGGCGGCCGCGGTACTGCATCCTAAGATCCGACAGTGTAAAACTATTACACCTGTCGGATCTTAGGGATATCTATGCGTAACTGATTCTATGAATCAGTCGCATAGATAGAAACAGGGATACGACGGCGTATCAGCAGATACGCCGTCGTATCCCTTTTGTGAATCTGGCCCAGTATCCACTGATTTTCACCATGCTTATACCATTGGTTCCTTATCATAGCCAAGCCAGACTAAAGTTGCTGGCAAAGATGCTACTGAGCCCTTTTCCTACCACCCCCTTCAATAAACTAGGCATAATCCTACAACAATTTCCATATAACTTTTATTACAGCTTAGTTTACCATCGAATCAGCAGCTGTAAGTGATGCTAATTAAAGCCGTCAACTTACAGATCAATAAAGCTTAAAATTAATGTTTCGGCAAATTCTAATATTTCGAAGCGGCACAATAACTACAACGTGCTCCGGTTTTATTTAAGCATCTTCTCATTATCTTGCACTTGGAAGGCCTCATAATGAGCCAGAGGCGGCCTCTGCTTGCTACATCCATCGTTTTTACATGAAGTCAAATCATACCACTTTTCATCAGCTAATGTATCATTGATTATGTTATAATGATGATTAAAATAATATTACTGTATAATAAAGATTACAGAGATAGGGAATTGATGTGCCAGCGAAGAGGGAAGGTGAGGAAACCATTTTCATGGCTCAGCGTGGCGTCTTCCTTTTCATTTGTCATCCATATATTGGCACCACTTATGGCAGGTGACACCCTCTAATATTGTTTTCTCTCTCTAACTTCCCGCCGAGGTGTCAAATCTTAGGCTACGCAGCGACTGAGCTTCCAAAATGGCAAAAGGTGAGAATTTCTCTTACAGGAAGTAAAAGAATTCACACCTCCGTTGGCTCCCCCGCTACCCTATAATGAAACGGAGGAACAGATCACTTCTATATATCAGAATTCGTTTTTTTTTTTTCTTCACGTGAGGAAGCCATAATGAAACATCGAAAATATTCAGGGCTGTGAAAATGAGAGAAGTGGTGTGAAATGAAAATAGTAAAATATTGCTAATCCTGACAATGGACTAAACTGTTCGGAATTATCTGGTGACAAGTCAGCTCAATCAGCTGTCAGTAGAAGGAATGGAGCAGGCTACAAATGAGCAAGACGCTCGCATATGTAGTATGGGGTTATGTGCAGCTTCTTTTCTTGTTTTTTTTTTTTTAACCACTTAACCCCCGGACCATATTGCTGGTCAAAAACCAGAGAACTTTTTGCGATTCGGCACTGCGTCGCTTTAACTGACCATTTCGCGGTCGTGCGACGTGGCTCCCAAACAAAATTGGCGTCCTTTTTTCCCCACAAATAGAGCTTTCTTTTGGTGGTATTTGATCACCTCTGCGGTTTTTATTTTTTGCGCTATAAACAAAAATAGAGCGTAAATTTTTAAAAAAATTAATATTTTTTTACTTTTTGCTATAATAAATATCCCCCAAAAATATATAAAAAAACATTTTTTTAACTCAGTTTTGGCCGATACGTATTCTTCTACCTATTTTTGGTAAAAAAAAAATCGCAACAAGCGTTTATTGATTGGTTTGCGCAAAAGTTATAGCGTTTAAAAAATAGGGGGTATTTTTTTGACTTTTTTATTAATATTTTTTTTTTACTAGTAATGGCGACGATCAGCGTTTTTTTTTCCGGTACTGCGACATTATGGCGGACACTTCGGACACCTTTGACACATTTTTGGGACCATTGGCATTTTTATAGCGATCAGTGCTATAAAAATGCATTGGATTACTATAAAAATGCCACTGGCAGTGAAGGGGTTAACACTAGGGGGCGGGGAAGGGGTTAAGTATGCTCCCTGGGTGTGTTCTAACTGTAGGGGGGTGGCCTCACTAGGGGAAATGACTGATCTTCTGTTTATACGTTGTATGAACAGAAGATCAGCATTTCTCTCCCTGACAGGACCGGGAGCTGTGTGTTTACACACACAGCTCCCGGTCCCCGCTCTGTAACGAGCGATCGCGTGTGCCCGGTGGTGATCGCGCCCACCGGGTACGCACGTCGGGGGAGAGCGGGGGGCGAGTGACCCTAGTGGCCTGTGCGAGAGGCGACGTATAGCTACGGGCTCTCGCGCAGGGGAGCCGACCTTCCGCCGTAAAACAACGGCGGCTGGTCGGTAACCAGTTAAATGCTGAACTATAAGCAATCCACTAAATACAAAGTAATGGCACGTACACGCGGTCGGAATTTCCGTCAACAAAACCGTGGATTTTTTTCCAACGGAATGTTCGCTCAAACTTGTCTCGCATACACACCTGCCTGACGAAGGGGCCCTGCGTGGCTCCGAAACGTTGCACTCTCTTTGTGTTGTGATCATGCAATAAATCATCCGATTGGACGCTATTTTCATCATTCCATGGTGTGCTGGCAAATATCTTAATAATTTGGAGACCCGGGTCCTGCCCCAGGGAACATGTATCAATGCAAAAAAACGTTTTAAAAAAACTGCAGCTTTTTCGGGAGCAGTGATTTTAATAATGCTTAAAGTGAAACAATAAAAGTGAAATATTCCTTTAAATTTCATACCTGGGGGGGGGGTGTATAGTATGACTGAAAAGCAGTGCTTGTTTCCTGTGCTTAGAACTGTCTCTGCATCAAGTGTCATTCCTGAAGGAAAAGAAGTCATTTAAATTCACTGCTCCCGAAAAAACTGTAGTTTTTAGAACTTTTTTTTGCATTGATACATGTCCCCAGGGGCAGGACCCGGGTCCCCAAACACTTTTTAGGACAATAACTTGCATATTAGCCTTTAAAATGAGCACTTTAGATTTCAAATGTTCGAATCCCATAGACTTCAATGGGGTTCTAAAGTTCACACAAACTTTTGGTCTGTTCGCAGATTCTGGTGCGAACCGAACAGGGTGGGGGGGGGGTGTTCGGCCTCATCCCTACTCCCTAGGACACATGTATCCCCTTCCTCGCCCCCTAGTGGTTAACCCCTTCCATGCCGTGTCATTTATACAGTAATCAGTGCATTTTTATAGCACTAATCGCTGTATAAATGACAATGGTCTCAAAATGGTGTCAAAAGTGTCTGATGTGTCCGCCATAATGTCGCAGTCACGTCAAAAATCGCAGATCATTGCCATTACTAGTAAAAAAATATATATTAATAAAAATGCTATAAAACTATCCCCTATTTTGTAGACGCTATAACTTTTGCGCAAACCAATCAATATACGTTTATTTTAATTTTTTTACCAAAAATATGTAGAAGAATTCGTATCGGCCTAAACTGAGAAAGAAATTAGTCTTTTTATATATTTTTTGGGGACATTTATTATAGAAAAAAGTAAAAAATATAGCTTTTTTTTTCAAAACTGTCACTCTTTTTTTGTTTATAGCGCAAAAAATAAAACCTGCAGAGGTGATCACATACCACCAAAAGAAAGCTCTACTTGTGGGGAAAAAAAGGACTTCAATTTCGTTTGGGTACCACATCGCACGGCCGCGCAATTGTCAGTTAAAGCAATGCAGTGCTGAATCTCAAAAAGTGCTCTGGTCAGGAAGGGGATAAATTCTTCCGGGGCTGAAGTGGTTAACAGTTCTGTGACTGACTCATTTATAACAAAGAGGATTGTTCTAATTGCTCTACCACCAGATCTTTACTGTGCCCTTTGCCACGTCACATACGTTTTTTTCCCCCACAAAGTTGTTGTTTTTAATTACAAGGGTACTTTTTTTGCGCAGATGGAGAATGTATTTGTGTACCTTCTACTTTTTTTTTTTTTATCAAGTTAGATTTAATTTATTGAGTCAGGTTGCAGCTCTGTACTTGTGTAATTTTTTAGCTCCTTTTCAGAAGTGTCAGGATCCTTCCGGAAAGTGAGGAGCTCATATGAGGCTTCATCTGCTCTGCTTCCTGGAGTGGCTCCCATGGCTGTTATCAAAGCTCTATTGCTCTTTTGCCACATATGTGGAACGTAGCCAACGGAGGAGCTGAGCAAATCGGAAATATCTCCTCCCGTATGTGAGCTGTTATTGACATTGTAACTGCACAAACTACACTTGATTTGGTTTTCCTCGTTTTAAAAGGTGTATGTATTTTCTCTATGATGTCTTTCTGAAATTCATAACACCATGCCCAAAAAATATATTACTACATCTAGATAAAGTATACTTGAAATCAAATTATTATTTTAAAAAATTTGCATAGAATATGAAATGGCCAATACCACTGTCATTGTTTTGCCAGCTCTGTCCCATTGGGGAGAATTTTCTTTATTTCTTGTCTTGTAGATGAAACAAGACATACAATTAGGTCCATATATATTAGGACATAGGCACAATTTTAGTTTCTCAGGTACCGTATTTATCAGCGTATACTGCACACTTTGTTGCCCTTAAAATCAGGGCAAAATCGTGGGTGCGCGATATACGCCGATACTCGCTTCTCGTGCTATGTTTGAACCACTCCACCGACATATACCGTGCGCAGTACACTCAGGTATACTCGGGCAGGCTCCGCTCGCAGTCACGTCCTGTGCGTCCTGTACGTCCTTTACGCGAGAGGAGCCGAGCCTGCCCGAGTATACCCGAGTGTACTGCCCTCGGTATATGTCGGCGGAGTGGTTCAAACACAGCGCGGGAAGCGGGGATCGGCTGAAAAACACAGCGGGGAGGACACCACGATGGCCGCCGGACCAGACAAGGCCGCCGATGGACGCCGGGCAAGACACCGACGAGGGGCATCCAAACTGTAAGTATTTTTTTTCCAGCAATTTTCCTTCTAGGTTGGGGGTGCGCGCTATACGCCGGGGCGCGTTATATGAAGATAAATACGGTATTTACCAAAACATATTCGAAATAATAGTTATATAATGGATATGGGCTCAAAGTGCACACTCTCAGGTTTAATTTGAGGGTATGTACATTCAAATCAGAGGAAGAGTTTAGCAATTACAGCTCTTAAAAAGAGCTACCCCCCCCTTTTTTTTCCAACGGACTAAAAATAAGTGAATCCAAAGCTGTTTCATGGCCATGTTGGGGCTACTCCTTCATTATTTCTTCATCATTTAAGCAGATCTAGAAGGTCGAGAGTCTATTCTTAGAACCCTTTCACGCTGGGGTGGTGCGGGTGTTGGCAGTAAAGTGCTGCTAGCTTTAGCGACGCTTTACTGCTGTTATAGCAGCACTTTTCAGCCGCTAGCGGGGTGCTTTTAACCCCCGCTAGCGGCTGAATAAAGGCATAATAGCGCCCATGTTGCGACACGGCCAAATTGCTCTGCAGGCGCTTCGGCTGCGCTGCCTATTTATTTCAATGGCCCCGGAGGTGGAGGAGAGGTGTATACACTGCTCCCGCACCGCCCCAAAGATGCTGCTTGCAGGACTTTTTTCCGGTCCTGCAAGCACACAGCTCCAGTGTGAAAGCTTTCACACCGGGGTGGCTTGAATGCGCTTTCCAGGAGCTTTACAGGCACTATTTTTAGTGCTAAAACGCCTAAAAAAAGCACCCCAGTGTCTATTGCTGTGATCCTTCATAATGCGTTTAAAGGATCTGCCCATGCAAGTGAAACAGGCCATTGTAAGGCTTCAAAAACAAAACATATCCATCCGAAAGATAGCAGCAACATTAGGAGTGGCCAAATCATTAGTTTAGTACATTCTGAAAAGAAGAAAGAAGAATGCACTGGTGAGCTCAGCAACATAAAAAGGTCTGGACGTCCACAGAAGAGAACAGTAGTTAATGATCGTAGGATCCTCTCTATGGTAAAGAAAAACCCATACACAACATCCAGACAAGTCAAGGACACTCTACAGCATGGGTCTTCAAACTTTGGCCCTCCGGTTGTCCAGGAACTACAATTCCCATCATGCCTAGTCATGTCTGTGAATGTCAGAGTTTTACAATGCCTCATGGGATGTGTAGTTCCGCAACAGCTGGAGGGCCGTAGTTTGAGGATCCCTGCTCTACAGGATGTGAGTGTATCATTGTCAAAGTCTACAATCAAGAGAAGACTTCACAAAAGCAAATACAGAGGGTTCACCACAAGCAAACTATTCATGAGCCTGAAGAATAGAAAAGTCAGATTAGACTTTGCCAAAAAAAAATCTAAAAAACCCAGAGCAGTTCTGGAAAGCATTCTTTGGATGGATAAAACTAAGACTAACCTTCACCAGAATGACGGGAAGAAAAAAGTGTGGAGAAGGCTTTGAACAGCTCATGATCCAAAGCACACAACGTCATCTGTAAAACATGGTGTGATGGCATGGGCATGCATGGCTTTCAGTGACACTGGGTCATTGGTGTTTATTGATGATGTGACAGAAGACAGAAGCAGTCGGATGAATTCTGCAGTATTTAGAGATATACTGTTAGCCCAGATTCAACCAAATGCAGCAAAGTTGATTGGAAGGCGCTTTACAGTACAGATGGACAATGATACAAAACAAACTGAAAAAGCAACCCAGGAGCTTTTGAAGGAAAAGAAGTGGAATATTCTGCAATGCCCGAGTCAATCACCTGATCTCAACCCAATTGAGCATTTATTTCACTTGCTGAAGGCAAAAATAAAGGCAGAAAGACCCACAAACAAAGAACAACTAAAGACAGCTGCCGTTAGAGCCTGATAAAGCATCAGAAAGGAGGAAACCCAGTACTTGGTAATGTCCAGGGGTTCCAGACTTCAGGCAGTCATTGCCAGTAAAGGATTCTCAGTAAAATATAAAAAGAATTACATGTTATTTATGATTATATTAATTTGTCCAATTGCATTTGAGCCCCTGAAAATGGGGGGAACTGTGAATAAAAATGGTTGCAGTTCCTAAAATTTGTACTTGATATTTATGTTCTACCCCTTGAATTAAAGCTGAGTCTGCACTTCAAATTAATTTGGATTGTTTCTTTTGAATTTTATTCTGGTGGCATACAGAGACAAAAGTATGAAAATTGTGCCTGTATCCAAATATATTATGGACCTAACTGTAAGCCCCCATTCACATCTAGGCGTTTTTACACCTGTAGTGCTACGCCGCTGCCGCCAGAGGGATGAGAACACATGTCCCTCTATGGAGATGGTTCACATCTCCACGCAGAATGCCGGACGCCTGACGCCTGCCGCCTGAAAAAAGGTCCCGGACCTTTTTTCAGGCGGCTTTCGGTGTTCGGCTAGGAGATGGGAAGCATCTCCATAGAGGGGGTCAATCTGGGGCACATCTAGGCGGACAATACCGGCGTTTTGTCGCCGCAAATCGCGGTACAAAACGCCGCTATATGTACCACGATTTGCGGCGACAAAACGCCGCGAATTTGTCTGCCTAGGTGTGAATGGAGCCTTAGGCCCCATACACACGAGAGGATTTATCTGCGAATACGGTCCAGCGGACCGTTTCCGCGGATAAATCCTCTCGAGGATTTGTGCGGATTTCCAATGCGATGGAGTGTACTCACCATCGCATTGAAATCCGCGCCGAAATCCTCTGGCGATGACGTGTCGCGCCGTCGCCGCGATTATGACGCGGCGACGTGCGCGACGCTGTCATATAAGGAATTCCACGCATGCGTCGAATCATTACGACGCATGCGGGGGATCCCTTCGGACGGATGGATCCGGTGAGTCTATACAGACCAGCGGATCCATCCGTTGGGATGGATTCCAGCGGATAGATTTGTTTAGCATGTCAGCAAATATTTATCTGCTGGAATCCATCCCAGGGGATAAATATCCGCGGAAACAGATCCGCTGGAGTGTACACACCATAGGATCTATCCGCTGAAACCCATTCGCTGGGATTTTTCAGCGGATGGATTCTATCGTGTGTATGGGGCCTAAGGGTAAATCGTACCATAACCCTGGTATATTTGTTTTCTTCAGGTGGTCGGCTTTCTGATTCAGACCTCGTACACACTGGATGTTTTTACAGCTGCTGTTTTTGGCTTCAGACTTTTCTTTCTGCAGTCAATAAACTCCCCAGCAGGTTATCCTATGTGTCCATGCACACATAGGCTGTTATCAGCAGATTTTGGCAAAGGCGTTTTCTAGCTGTAAAAAACCCCAGGACTAGTGTGTTTTGAGAGGAGTTTTTCAGCTGTGAAAAAAGCTGAAAACAGCTTAAAAATGCCCAAAAAATTGCTACTTTGCATCTATCTGCATTTTTGAGACATAAGCTTTTATGGGAGTATAGTTCTACAAAAAAAAACTAAAAATCGCCACAGCTAAAAACTCGCCAAAAACAAAACAAAAACAAAAATCCTGAAAAACGCTACTACAAAAACGCTGAAAAACTCATTCTACAGCTACAGCTTTCTACAGCTAACGTTACTGGCCTTTTTATAAAATACAGTTTGCATGAGGTCTTATAGGCAGCGGGAGAGATTACGTCCCCCCTTATGCTGCTTCCCGGTCATCCCTGAGCTTACCTGGAGCCGTCGGCATGCCCGGAACTGATCCGGTGCGGCTGATGGCTATGCAGGAAGTTGAGTGAGGGCAGGATAGCCCCCGATCAGCTCTATGCCCTCGGAGGACCAGAGCGACGTCTGGCGTCACTTCCGGTTCTTGAGCAGACAGAAAGGAATTTTTTTTAAGCAGAATTTCATATTTATAATTTTTTTTTTGCTTTTAAAGGTAAATGACACCAGATTTCTCAATACAGAAGACCTGTAATGCTTTTTTCTAATACAAGGAATGTTTACATTCCATGTAATAGGAATAAAAGTGATCAAAAATAAATAAATGAATTAAAGGCACAATGTAAAATAAATAAGAACAAAATAAATTAAAGCACCCCATCCCTCCGAGCTCATGCACAGAAGCAAGCGCATATGTAAGTCACGCCCACATATGTAAACTAACTGTGTTCAAACCACACATGTGAGGGTATTGCTGCAATCATTGAGCGAGAGCAATAATTCTAGCACTAGACCTCCTCTGTAAGGCCCCTTTCACACTGGGGCGGGAGCTGTCAATTACGACGGTATAGCGCTGGTATTTTTAGCGGCGCTATACCGTCGTAATTGACGCAGGATTCGGCCAATAGCGGTATTAACCCCCGCTAGCGGCCGATAAAGGGTTAATACCGCCCGCAATGCGCCTCTGCAGAGGCGCATTGTGGGCGGTATTACCGCGGTTTCCCATTGTTTTAAATGGGAAGGAGCGGTATACATACCACTCCTCTCACCGCTCCAAAGATGCTGCTTGCAGGAGATTTTTTTCTCTCCTGCCACTGGGGTGGAGGTAAATAAAATGAATATTTTTGTGTTTGTTACTTTTCTCCTAAACCATTCAAATGTTGTTTTCTTTCCTTATATTGTTTTATTTATTTTATTTCTTGATAAATATATATATGTGTGCGGGTATTGCAACAAGTGTTATTATCCTTAAATGAAGTAACAGATTATAGAGTTAAATCTCAGCTCAGAAGTAAGAATGAAAACAGATGTCTTCAAACCCCTCCCTTGTACACTTTACTCCAAACCCCCTCCATTGAATGAGGCCCCTGTGAGTTTGAGTGGAGGACCCCGTGCGTCTGAGTGTGCCTCGTGGCAAGAATAAATGTAGCAAGAAGAAAGCCATATATGGACTAAGCCAAACAGTTGTGCTCATATGAGTGATGTCTATAAAGCTATAGCAATAAAGGGTTCGGTCTCTCTTGACGATCGGGCACAGAAGGAAGCAGTCTGTTTTTTTCCTTGCTTTCACAATTCGGATCAACGGCAGAATAGTTATGCTCTAGAGTTGTGCTAGGGACCTATCTTTTATACCAGCGCATCGCCTCAGTGTGAAAGCCCTCCGGACGTGGCCGCGCCGTTGCCGCGACGATTACGCGATGACCTGTGCGGCCCTGGAAGGTCAAAGCGCGTCATTGTGTTATACTGCACCGCGTTCTGACACGATCGTTTTTTTAACCGATGGTGTGTGGGCGTGCCGGACCATCAGTCAGCTTCATCGGTTAACCAATGACAACAGTCCTTCAGACCGTTCTCATCGGAAGGACTGTTCGTGTGTACGAGGCTTTAGGGCACACTTAACCCCTTAGCGACCCCTAGTGGTTAACCCCTTCACTGCCATTGTCACTTTCACAGTAACAGTGCATTTTTATAGCACTTTTCGCTGTGAAAATTACAATGGTCCCAAAAATGTGTCAAAAGTGTCCGATGTGTCCGCCATAATGTCGCAGTCACGAAAAAAATCGCTGATCGCCGCCATTACTAGTAAAAAAAAATGATTAATAAAAATGCCATAAAACTATCCCCTATTTTGTAAACGCTATAACTTTTGCGCAAACCAATCAATAGATGCTTATTGCGATTTTTTTTACCAACAATAAGTAAAAGAATACGTATCGGCCTAAACTGAGGGAAATTTTTTTTTTTATATATATATTTTGGGGAATATTTATTATAGCAAAAAGTTAAAAATATAGAATTTTTTTTTAACCACTTAAGCCCCGGACCAATATGCTGGCTAAAGACCCAAGGGGTTTTTACAGTTCGGGACTGCATCGCTTTAACAGACAATTGCGCGGTCGTGCGATGTGGCTCCCAAACAAAATTGGCGTCCTTTTTTCCCCACAAATAGAGCTTTCTTTTGGTGGTATTTGATCACCTCTGCGGTTTTTATTTTTTGCGCTATAAACAAAAATAGAGCGACAATTTAAAAAAAAAATGCAATATTTTTTACTTTTTGCTGTAATAAATATCCCCCAAAAACATATATAAAAATTTTTTTTTCCTCAGTTTAGGCCGATACGTATTCTTATACCTATTTTTGGTAAAAAAAATCGCAATAATCGTTTATCGGTTGGTTTGCGCAAAATTTATAGCGTTTAAAAAATAGGGGATAGTTTTTTTGCATTTTTATTTTTTTTATTTTTTTTACTAGTAATGGCGGCGATCAGCGATTTTTTTCGTGACTGCGACATTATGGCGGACACTTCGGACAATTTTTACACATTTTTGGGACCATTGTCATTTTCACAGCAAAAAATGCATTTAAATTGCATTCTTTATTGTGAAAATGACAGTTGCAGTTTGGGAGTTAAACACAGGGGGCGCTGTAACATTTAGGGATCACCTAGTGTGTGTTTACTAGTGTAGGGGGGTGTGGCTGTAGGACTGACACCATCGATCGAGTCTTCCCTATATAAGGGATCACTCGATCGATGCGCCGCCACAGTGAAGCACGGGGAAGCCGTGTTTACACACGGCTCTCCCCGTTCTTCAGCTCCGGGGAGCAATCGCGACGGAGCGGCTAAAAACAAATAGCCGCGCCGTTGTCCCGGATCGCTCCCCGAGCGGACCCGAACTCCGCATGTACCGGGGGGTCCCGATCGGACCCCCCACCCACGTCTAGCAGAGGACGTACAGGTACGTGGATGTGCCTGTCCGTGCCATTCTGCTGACGTAAATGTACATGAGGAGGTCGGGAACTGGTTAAATTGTCGCTCTATTTTTGTTTATAGCGCAAAAAATAAAAACCACAGAGGTGATCAAATACCACCAAAAGAAATCTCTATTTGTGGGAAAAAAAGGACGCCAATTTTGTTTGGAAACCACGTGGCACGACCGCGCAATTGTCAGTTAAAGCGACGCAAAAAGGGGCAAGGTCCTTAACCTGCATAATGGTCCGGGTCTTAAGTGGTTAAGTGACAGTAGAGTTTTCCTTTAACTGTGAAAAGTACTGATTAGCTGTTCTGTGTTGCTATCAATCTCAGTTTCCTGCTGCATTGCTTTCCTTATAAAGCCCCATAGGTGTTACCCAAATTACACTCTTCAACTCTTGTCTTGCACCAATGATGAGTCCTATTATATCCAAGACTCTTCAATCAGCAGTTTGATGCAAGTGCACTGTTAATTATTTTCATCTATATTTTGAATACAAGAGACAATAAAAAAAAAGAGCTCTTTTGTCTTGAGATATTGTCTACCTTTGGACAACCCCACTTGGGAATAAATTCTTACATTTTTTTTTTCTTGGATGGGACCAGGTTGGTTCAAAATGAAAAGTATGTCTCTTTTTTTTTTTTTCTCATGGAAAACATGCACAATTCTCAGCTTTACTTGAGCTTTATTAAGCTTGCCGTTCAATAGTTTTCGGATATTCCGACAATATTGAAACATTCCCAAATGAACTTTGTGGAAAGACATTTTCATTTGCCGACTCCCTCCTCATGCATATTAACAAATGCTATGCAAGGCTTCATTTAATTCACTGATTTTACATTCGTATCACTTTCTCCTTTTACAGCTATTTTTACTGGGCTTCATTAATCTTTGTTGAATACAATGGCATACATCTTTAATGCGGCCGCTGTCAAGTTACATTTCGGTTAGGGCTGCAAACTGAATGACAGCAAGCAATATTAATAAATTTAACATAGACTGTATCAATTTTTAACAGAACGAATGTGAAAACCTAAATTTATTATTTTTCATTTAAATCAATGGGTTTATCTCTAGTTAAATGGCGAAGATATTTTTTTTTTCTTAAAACTGGTGACGTTCCGTACAAATAGATTTACATCTCATTAATAAGTAAATTAGGAAAATGCCTTTCAAGTTCAGACAAGTACATAAGTGTAATCTCCATATTAAAGGCACAGTCTTTGATAAACCACCAAGGAATTCTAGCAGCCAGCTATGTGACATGTTGCCAGAGAATGAACCCTCTCACATCCCCACCTTTAATTACAGTGGCTTATTGCTAAAGAGATAAGCGTCTGTCTGGTTAAAAGTGTATAAATGCACAACATGCGGGAACAACCCATATAATATCATACTGTATATATATATATATTTATATATATACGGTATATATATTTTTGTGCATGACACCTACGACAAGCCATATGCATGTGGACCTCATTAATTAACCCATCTTGTCATGATCACTACTCTCTTCAACCTGCTTAGCCTTGCGTCCGTGGACTGGGCAACTTGCTAATTTTAGTTTGCTAGGTAGTAAAAGGATTGATTCATACCTGCAAGTTGATAGCAATAATAAAGACTTTGGGAAGGTTATTAGTCTCTTGCTAATCCCTGTGTGACCCAATTGTCATATATAGTGCTGCTGACTAGTTGTTCCTTTCACAAATGAGCAAGCCACGGCCAGCCTAACGCTTTTCCCAGCTTTGTGGGTCGTGAGAGTTCCCATAAAATACTGTGTAGTTCTACTATTCAAGAAATCCCATGACTTTAAACACTCAATCTCTTAAAGTACATGTCAGCCAAACCAATAAAATATCCTAAAATTTTTAGTGTATAACTGCATTAAAAACAGTTTTTGAAACATCCACTTGATGCATAACCACAGTACACATAAACGTATGTGTTCTATATCTGAAGGCTAGGGTGACCATGTGTCCCGGATTGCCCGGGACAGTCCCGCATTTTGCAGGTCTGTCCCAGGCACATTCATTCCAGGACAATACAGTGTCCCAGAATGAAACTGACACAGCTACCCCCCCCCCCCCCCGGGCCAATCTGATGCCCCCAAAAAAGGCCGCCACATCACTGCTTTACTCACTGACAGTACTTGCCCTGACTGGGAATGCCTGGAAGAGCACAATCCCCGCCCCCTGCTTGTGATTGGGGAAATCATTAATCCCGCCTCTTGTGTCCAATCACTGTGCTGTGATTCGTTACAGCACAATCTGATTTTTGGGAAGGGGGGTGTCCCTGAATGGTAGTTTGGAAATGTGGTCACCCTACTGAAGGCCACATGCAATGTGCAAATAAACAGTGGGCACTGGCCCTCTTGAGATCTGGTTCTCTTGAGACCTGTAGTAAGCTCCTTGCCTTCTTTATGCTAGTAAATTTCAGACCTGAAGTGGGCTCTTGCCTTCTTTACTCTAATTTTCTTGACATCTTCCGTGTGCTTGTAGGGTAGGTGGGTGACACTTCCTCCATGTGTCCCTCTTCGTTGGGCGCCAAGCAAGGCACTTTGGAAAGGGTCACTGTCTTGCACAGAGGACTGATTTCTAGTAAACTTCCTCAATGTAATATACACCACCACAGTTACTGCCGCCTTTAGGAGGGACACTTAGAGCTGATGCTCTCTCCACTATGGATGAGCCAAACACCCCCCCCTGTTCGGTTCGCACCAGAACCTTCGAACGGACCGACCGTTCACGCGAACATTTAGAACCCCATTGACGTCTATGGGACTCGAACGTTCGAATTCGAAAGTGCTAATTTTAAAGCCGAATATGCAAGTTATTGTCGTAAAACGTCTTTGAGAACCTGGGTCTTGCCCCAGGGAACATGTAACACTACGTAGCTTTAGGTGCAAACTGCAGAGGAGACGGGCAGTACACACACCACGTAGCTTTATGGTGCACACTGCAGAGGACACGGGCAATACACCACGTGAGAATACTGCAGCTAGCACAATCACCTGCCTGCCAGTAAATTAGGAAGAGCTGATCTAGCTAAACTATACAGTGTATAAATATATATATATATATATATGTAACACCTGTGATGTATATATATCCTCTACACACTGTAACTTTAACTGCCTGCCTGCTCTATCTACCTAGTGTGGTGTGGGGCATATACTAAACCCCCTGAGCCATAATTGGCCAAAGCCACCCTGGCTTTGGCCAATTATGGCTCTCCGTTTTTTGCAAGCTGTGACTGGCCAAGCATGCGGGTCATAGTGCATGCTTGGCCAATCATCAGACAGAAATGCACTGCGATGCCGCAGTGAATTATGGGCTGTGAAACGTAACTCGAATTTGGCACGAACGGCCCAAAACTTTCGTAATTCGACGAACGATCGAACATACGATGTTCAAGTCGAACATGAGTTTGACTCAAATACGAAGCTCATTCCTACTCTCCACCTGTCTAGCCTATCACTGCTACCTCATTTATAGTAACAATATGTAACTCTGAGGCCGAGTACTCACGGCAGGACATGTCCGATGAAAACGGTCTGCAGACCGTTTCCATCGGACATGTCTGGCCGGGAACTTCTGTTCGATGGCTATACACACCATCGAACAGAAGACCGCGCGTAAACAATACGCGGGGCGTGTCCGCGGTGTCGACGCGTCGATGACGCGGTGTCGCCGCGACAATGACGCGCCGGCGTGGGCGGCCTGCCTTGAAAATGCTTCCACGCATGCATCGAAGTCATTCGACGCATGCGAGGGATGGCGGGCGGCAGGACATGTACGGTAGGTCTGTACAGACGACCGTACATGTCCGGGCGGACAGGTTTCCAGCGGACTGTTTTAAAGCAAGTCCGGGAAACAGTTGTCTGCTCAGAAACGGTCTGTCAGACAATTGTTTGCTGGAATCCTGTCCGCGCGGCTGTACACACGACGGAACATGTCTGCTGAAATTGGTCTGCCGACCAGTTTCAGCAGACATGTTTGGTCGTGAGTACGGGGCCTGACATGCACCTAGTGCAGACTCCATGTAAGCACTTCACTTAACTCTTTTGACGACGGGGAAAAAAACAAAAAACAAAAAACAAGTTATGAGAAGGGAAATTTGCATAATCAGACCAGGGGGGCGCTATTCGAATGGAACTTCCCCTTTATAGTGCCGTCGTATGCGTTGTACGTCACCGCGCTTTGCTCGAGCATTTTTTTTCACGATCGTATGTATGCAAGGCAGGCTTGACAAGAGTCACACAAGAAAAACTTTGTTTTTTCCATGACATGAAAAACGGTTGTGTGTACACGGCATTTCTCTTCCACACCTGTGTACAGGCTGGGGACTTCTGCGGTGCTGATCTGCTCCCCTTGCTATGGGAGACGGACATGCTCATTGAGAGAGTGCTGACAACAACTCCTGATACTACAAGCTATTCCACCTGCCACATGTACACGCCTATGACATGCTACTAGAGAAACCTTGGTTACCCTTGGTAACCACTTGTATCTTAACACTGTATTAACTCTTACGCCTTGTACACACGATCGGAATTTCCGATGGAAAAAGTCAGATGGAATTTTTTCATCGGATATTCCGACCGTGTGTGTGTGCCCATCGGAAATTCCGACGGACTTAGAAAGAGAACATGTTCTGTTTTTTCCTGATTAAAAAAATTTCTATCGGAAATTCCATTCGTCTGTATGGGACTCCGACTGAGAAAAAAAGATGCGTGCTCAGAATCAAGTCGACGCATGCTCGGAAGCATTGAACTTCATTTTTCTCGGCTTGCCGTAGTGTTGTACATCACCGCGTTTTGGACGGTCGGAATTTGGTGTGACAGTGTGTATGCAAGACAGCTTGAACAGAATTCCGTTGAAAAAATCCGTCTGAGTTTATCCCGATGGAAATTCTGATCGTGTGTGTAAGGCAGTGGTCATCAACCCTGTCCTGCAGGGCCCACTAACAGGCCAGGTTTTATGTATTACCTTGGGGAGATGCAGTCTAGAATACTGCAATCACTGAGGAGCAAACGATATCAGCTGTGATGTATTTCAGTTATCTTGCAAACCTGGCCTGTTAGTGGGCCCTGCAGGGCAAGGTTGATGACCACTGGTGTAAGGCATTACACTGATGTCTCCATAGCCCAATGTGCTTAACTGACCCAAACTGCAGGATATGTGTGCCAGTTGCTTGCATTACACCCCTGGAGTAACTTCAGACCAGACAAAGGCAAAGTTTTAAAAGCTTTACTTAAATAACTTGGCATGAGAGTTAAACAAAGGCAATAGTCGTTCCTTAAATGGGACCCTAACTCAGACTTGTGACTGCGCCAGCATATCTGCACAGGAAAGAGTCCATATCTGGCTGAGTCCATGATGGTAATGTCCAGGATTTTCATCTTCAGAGTGGACAGAGCCTTGGAATCAGCAGTCCGCTCTGAAGGTGAAAATTCTGGGGCTGCCCAGGGGCTGTAGAAGGGTCCGGACAATTAATGCACAGTGGAACCTCGGATTGCGAGTAACGCGGTTAACGAGTGTTTTGCAAAACGAGCACTACATTTCCTAAAGTCCTAACTCAGTTTACGAGTGTTGTCTCGCAAAAAGAGCAGGATTCAGGGCAAAGTGGTGTGCAGTACTGCGTTTGGAATGAAAGGGGGGGGGGGGGCGTCTGAGCCGAACGGCATCAATCAGCGCTCGGAAATGGCCAGAAAGGCCCGAGGACAGTTCGGCTGACCTCGGCAAACCTCAGAAAGGCTCGTGAACGGAGGTTTGCCGAGGTCAGCCAAACTGTCCTCGGCTGTTCCGGCCATTTCCGAGGCTCTCCGGCGCCCCCCGCCTCTGGCCACATGCAGTATTGCATGCCATTAAAGTCAATGCGGAACAAATTATTATCATTTCCATTGACTTCAATGGGGAAAGTCGCTTTGACATGTGAATACTTTGGATTACCAGCATTCTCCTGGATTATGCTCGTAAACCAAGGTTCCACTTTATATTAGTTGGCATTCCAGTCTTGGCATATCCAGCAAACTAACAGAACAGAGTCCAGCAATGGCAGCAACCTAAGCTTTCAGTAACTTTATTGCGCATCAAGTTCCAAGCTCTCTAGGGTCCAGACCTCTGTCCCTTTTATAATACACAGAACCAGTCAGTTGGGCTCATCAAATTTTACCTGCCTACGGGCTCCAGGACTGTTTCACTCTCATGCCTTCAGTGGGCTCCTTTGGGCATCCTCACTCTCATGCTTTTGAGAGTTACAAAAATCTCTTATCTTCTTCACTCTTATTCTCTAGAGCAGGGGTCTCAAACTCAAATTACCTGAGGGCCACAAGACAAGTTTTCATATGCCATGGGGGGCCGCATGCAAACTTTCAAACTTCAAAAACAACAGTACTGGTGTCAGCGAGCGCATTATTACCACCAGCACTGGTGTAAGTCAGGGTTTGACAAATTTGCTTGGAATCTAGGAGCCAGCTAAAAAAGTTAGGAGCCAGAAAACGCACCCCGTCCCGACGAGCTTGCGCGCAGAAGCGAACACATACGTGAGCAGCGCCTGCATATGTAAACAGTGTTCAAACCACACATGTGAGGTATCGCTGCGATTGGTAGAGTGAGAGCAATAATTCTAGCTCCTCTGTAACTTAAAACATGCAACCTGTAGATTTTTTTAAACGTCGCCTATGAAGATTTTAAAGGGTAAAAAAGTTTGTCGGCATTCCACAAGCGGACACAATTTTGAAGCGTGACATGTTGGGTATGAATTTACTCGGCGTAACATTATCTTTCATAATATTATAAAAAATGTGGATAACTTTACTGTTGTCTTATTTTTTAATTAAAAAAAGTGTAATTTTTTCCCAAAAAAGTGCGCTTGTAAGACCGCTGCGCAAATACGGCGTAACAGAAAGTATTGCAACGATCGTAATTTTATTCTCTAGGGTGTTAGGATAAAAAATATATATAATGTTTGGGGGTTCTAATTAGAGGGAAGAAGATGGCAGTGAAAATAGTGTAAAATGACATTAGAATTGCTGTTTAACTTGTAATGCTTAACTTGTAATACCAACGGCCACCACCAGATGGCGCCAGCTCACATCTGGTGGTAATAACTTGTAATACCAACGGCTCACCACCAGATGGCGCCACTTCCACCCTGCCTGGGGGCCATTTATAACTGATCCGCGGGCCGCAAATGGCCCGCGGGCCGGTACTTTGAGACCACTGCTCTAGAGATACGCAGTCCTCTTTCACTCTTGAAGGACCTCAGCATCCTTCACACTTGTGTTCTCCTTCTCTCTTGTGCACTCCCAGCCTTTTTCATGGTTGTTCTCCTGAGACCTGGGCTTTCACCATTGTCCTATTGCCAAAACCTGCGGAGTACTCCTGGCCTCATTCATTCTCCTTCCACTGAGACCCGCAGTGGACTCCTGACCCAGGGCCGGCGCAACCACCAGGCGGACCAAGCGGCCGCTTGGGGCGGGCAGGTCCGCAGCCTGGGATGGGGCGTTAAGATGACCTTTTTTTTTTTTTTTTTTATTTACTGTCCGGAGTTGCCGCCGCCCTCCGGCGCCCGGTGTCCCGCTCCAGGGCTCGAGTTGCGGGAACGGCGTCTGTAGAGGAGAAGGGAGGGAGAAAAAGTTTCACTGGCACCGCACTGCCCCGCCCCCTCCCCCGGCAAACTGTTGCAGAAGAACAATAACATCATTAGTATGTGACAAACCCGAGTCTCTGCTGCCTGACTAGTAACTCGACCCAGCAGGAGATCGTGGCCAGCACTAGCTAAACTTCTCTTCTCTTCTCTCCTGGTGAAGGGAGCATGCTGGCTGCTTGTAATTTTTTTTGTGATGGACGCTGATGAGCTGACCAGCCAATCTGCAGGCACTTGATAGGGCTAGGTGCATGCAGATTGGCTGGTCAGCTCATCAGCGTCCATCACAACAAAAAATTACAAGCAGCCAGCATGCTCCCTTCACCAGGAGAGAAGAGAAGTTTAGCTAGTGCTGGCCACGATCGGGTTTGTCACATGCTAATGATGTTATTGATGTTAGGAAGCAGCATGGATGGAGGGTAAGTCACATAAATTGTGTGTGTTACTGTGCCCCCCCCCCCTGCAGACTTTAATTAAACTCCTGTTTAAAGGGAAACCTGGCTGAGGTTGACAGGCTGGCATTGTGAAGATGGATGAGGATGACTCTGGGTGGATATGAGAGTTACATTGTGGAGATCCTCTTCACAATGTAACTCTCATCCCCACAGAGTCATCCTCATCCATCTTCACAATGCAACACAATCATCTTCATCCCCACCCAGCACCATCCATCCCTCTCTAACGCATCCCCTGCACCATCTATCCCTTTCCACAACACATCCCCACCCAGCACCATCCATCCCTCTCTAACGCATCCCCTGCACCATCCATCCCTTTCCACAACACATCCCCACCCAGCACCATCCATCCCTCTCTAACGCATCCCCTGCACCATCCATCCCTTTCCACAACACATCCCCACCCAGCACCATCCATCCCTCTCCACAACGCATCACCACCCACGCCAAGCACCATCCATCCCACTCCACAATGCATCCCCACCCACCCCTCTCCACAACGCATCCCCACCCACGCCTAGCACCATCCACCCTCTCCACAACACATGGCTGTGGAGGAGGCGGGTACAGAGAGAGGTGGCTGTGGAGGAGTCGGGTACCACCCACCCCTCTCCACAACGCATCACCACAACGCATCATCACCCACGCCAAGCACCATCCATCCCACTCCACAATGCATCCCCACCCACCCCTCTCCACAACGCATCCCCACCCACGCCTAGCACCATCCACCCTCTCCACAACACATGGCTGTGGAGGAGGCGGGTACAGAGAGGTGGCTGTAGAGGAGGGGGGTACAGAGAGGTGGCTGTAGAGGAGGGGGGTACAGAGAGGTGGCTGTAGAGGAGGGGGGTACAGAGAGGTGGCTGTAGAGGAGGGGGGTACAGAGAGGTGACTGTAGAGGAGGGGGTACAGAGAGGTGGCGGTAGAGGAAGGGGCACAGAGAAGTAGCTTTATAGCCCTCTCTGTACCCCCCCCCTCCTCCACAACCACCTCTCTCTACCCCCCTCCTCCACAATCACCTCTCTGTACCCCCCTCCTTAAAATGACTAAGATTGTATTTTTTTTCTTTTTTAATAATTATGAGGTGGCACTGGTGGGCAGTAATGAGGTGGCACTGATGGACACTAATGGGCTGAACTGGTAGGCAGTGATGAGGTTGCACTGACAGGCTGAACTGGTGGACACTAATGAGGTGGCACTGTTGGACACTGATAGGCTGCACTTTACCTCTCCACCCTAAACAATAACCTCCTCCCCAACCTAGATTTTCTGAGATAATGAAAAAAAAAAAAAAAATATCGGCCATCGGCCGCCCCAATTTTGAAATATCGGCATCGGTATCGGTCAGAGAAAAACCCATATCGGTCTACCTCTAGTCTGCACTGTAGGGGTGTCTGCATTGTAGGGGTGTCTGTACTGTGGGGGTCTGCACTGTAGGGGTGTCTGTACTGTGGGAGTCTGCACTATAGGGGGGTCTGTACTGTGGGGGTCTGCACTATAGGGGTGGGGGTCTGCACTGTAGGGGTGTCTGTACTGTGGGAGTCTGCACTATAGGGGGGTCTGTACTGTAGGGGTGTCTGTACTGTGGGGGTCTGCACTATAGGGGTGGGGGTCTGCACTGTAGGGGTGTCTGTACTGTGTCGGGTTGGGGTCTGCACTGTAAGGGTTTCTGTACTGTGGGGGGCTGCACTATAGGGGTGTCTGTACTGTGGGGTATGGGGGTCTGCACTGTAGGGGTGTCTGTACTGTGGGGGTCTGCACTATAGGGGTGGGGGTCTGCACTGTAGGGGTGTCTGTATGTCGGGTGGGGGTCTGCACTGTAAGGGTGTCTGTACTGTGGGGGTCTGCACTATAGGGGTGTCTGTACTGTGGGGGTCTGCACTGTTGGGGGGTCTGAACTGTTGGGGGTGTCTGTGTAATGGGGTCCAGAGGTGCAGGGTGCTATGTAATGTAAAGGGGTCCAGTGGTGTATGGTGCTGTGTAATGTAAAGGGGTCCAGTATGTTTTACATTTAGTAGTATGGTGTATATTATACTAAGAATTTCTGGTGTGGCGTGGTTACAAAAGCACAAATTAGTGTGTTTTTTTTATATAAAAAAATTATTGAAAGAAACATTTTTGCAAGGGAGGTGGGTGGCCGTTGGGGGGGGGGGGGGGGCGCCAAAATGGAGCTTCGCTTGTGTAGGCAGAAATCCTTGCACCGGCCCTGTCCTGACCTCCTTGCTCAGAGAGAAGAAAATGGGAATTTCCAGTAATTATGTCATTTTTTTATTTTTTCAGCCTCACCAGTTCAGCTTTGATTTTCAGGAGGGTCCACAAGGAAATTTCAGGCAATCCTCAGAAAGGTCCACGTAAAAATATTTAAGAAATAGTGAGTGAAACCTTAATAAACGATAATAAAAATTCCCTGCTGAGATAATTTGCTGTAAAATCTAAACCTTTTTCTGAAAGTTACGGTTGGTAGGAGACATGTTTTGCTGAAACATTCGCTATTATAGGAAATTACATGCAAAGCCAGAGTTCTGATCCTGAGTTAATTTATAATTGGAAAAAACTTATTAATTAGCTGTGTCACTCTAATTAAGTATTTAAGCTCTATGCATTGTGATGTAAAGTGAAGGAAATATATTGAAAATGACATGAAAGTACAAATGCCTGATTTTTAGGGCATAAAAAATGTATTATGATTCACACTTTTTAAAGTAGGTCTAAATCTTACCTTGATGACATTTCATTTCTTAAAACACTTTGTACAAAGTTGTATAATACATAGTGAGCCAGATCCACGTAGATCGGCGTAATGTTAAGCAGGCGTAGCGTATCGTATTTACGCTACGCCGACGCTACTTTGAGAGGCAAGTGCTGTATTCTCAAAGCACTTGCGTCTAAAGTTACGGCGGCGTAGCGTAAATGTGTCGGCGTAAGGGCGCGGAATTCAAATGACACAGATGTGGGCGTGTTTTATGTTAATTCTACTTGACCCCACGTAAATGAAGTTTTTTTTTAACGGCGCATGCGCCTTCCGTGGGGGTATCCCAGTGCGCATGCTCAAAATCACGTCGCAAATAGTCAATGCTTTCGACGTGAACGTAATTTACGCAAAGCCCTATTCGCGAACGTTTTACGCAAATGACGTACACAATGGAAAAATCGACGCTTGCCCGACGTCCATACTTAACATTGCGTACGCCTCATAGACCCAGGGGTAACGTTACGCTGAAAAAAGCCTTATGTAAACGATGTAAAAAATGCGTCGGGCGGACTTACGTTTGTGGATTGGCGTATCTAGCTAATTTGCATACTCAACGCAGAAATCAACGGAATCGCCACCTAGCGGCCAGCGTAAATATGCACCTTAGATCCAACGGCATACTAAGACGTACGTCAGTTGGATCTAGCCCAGCTTCAGGCGTATCTTGTTTTGTGGATACAAAACAAAGATACGCCGGAGCATCCTAGAAGTTACGCGGCGTATCATTAGATACGCCAACGTAACTTCTTCGTGGATCTGGCCCAGTATATTCTTTTACATATGGGTTTTACCTTTTTTTTTTTCATCGCTCCCACATCAACTGCACATCATCGCTCTGGACTTTTTCCTGATAATTAAAATTGTTCAGAATGCCTACAAAACGTGTGTTAGCATAGCTGCTTGTAAACACCTCAAGGGGTGCTGGGAAGCAAATGTTATCTCATAACGGAAAGTGCCTGAACAAGGACCTTCAGGGCAGGACCACCAGCTATTATTTTATTGAACAGTTGAGATTTAAGAGGACTGAAAACCACTTTTAATAGGTCTTATGGACACATAGATGAGGGCTCGGGAGCGAGCATGAACCAGTTCCCCCAAAGCAAGTGGCTTGCTATTGGAGACAAGACAAAACGCTGTCATTTGAGCTTAGGTGGCCTCCCTTTTTTTCTATGCTTGCTATTGGGTGTACTGGCTGAAAGGGAGGAGCCAGGAGCGCCAAGTTGGGGCGGAAAAAGGAGTGCAAAACCACTGTACTGAGCAGGAACGTATGACATGTTTGTTTTTTTAAAGTGTTAGGCTCCTGCGGACCATATGTCAGTTTTTCATCCATCCGTTTTCGGATGAAAAACTGACATACATGTATCCCTATGGGATTGTGGATGTCAGCAGATGAACATCCACTGACATCCGATCGCATCGGTCCCCGATATGGTCCATTTCTGCAGACGGAGGAAAATCCTATTTTTCCATCTGTCTGCGGATCACATCAGATGAACATGGATAGACGGTCCATGTTCATCCGATCCCCCCATAGAGGAGAGTGGAGATCTGACAGGGTGGTCCCTGTACAGTGTGCAGGGACCGCCCTGTCATCTGCCGGCTCAGGGGGGATGAACGGAGCGATCGCCACTGAGCAAGCGGATGTATAAGGAACGGATCCTCACGGGATCCATGGGTGTGAAAGGGCCCTAAGTTCACCTTTACAGAAACCTGGACTACAGTATATCCCATTCTAAGCCCTGGTATTTCCGTGTCAGGAGTCCAGGGCTTAGAAATCCCTTTGTCATCCACACATCTTCTCCATAGCTGACAGTACGGGCTATGCGGATGCTGATTGTTTCGCTGATGCGACGGCGCAGACCAATTAGAATGCTCCAAAGCTCAGGGGATTTCTAAGCCTCGGACTCCTGGCGCGGGTATACCGGGGCTTAGAACAGGAGATTGCCTGGTCAGCGAGACTAAGGCGGGGGGAGGAGGGGGTCCTGTGTAAGTTCATCTTACAGATTTTTCTGTAAAGGGGAACTTACGCTTTAAATTAACCTCTAAAGTGCTGTACACACGATCGGTTTGTCCGATGAAAACAGACCGATGGACTGTTTTCATCGGACAAGCCGATCGTGTGTTGGCCCCATCGGTGAAAAAAAAAATAGAACATGCTTTAAATTTTGCCTATGGATAAAAAAAACGATAGAAAAAAACGATCGTCTGTGTGGAAGTCCATCAGTCAAAATTCCACGCATGCTCAGAATCAATTCGAGGCACTTCATTTTTCTCAGCACGTCGTAGTGTTTTACCTCACCGCGTTTTTGGCACGGTCGGATTTTTGACTGATGGTGTGTGTAGGCAAGACTGATGAAAGTCAGCTTCATCGGATATCCAACGAAAAAATCCATTGGATTAGATTCCATCAGATATCTGATCGTGTGTACGAGGCTTAAAGGCTCACTAAAGGAAAACATTTTTTTAGCTAAATAGCTTCCTTTACCTTACTGCAGTACTGGTTTCATGTCCTCATTGTTCGTTATTGCTTTGAAGTTGCTGTAATTCTGCTGTGATCTCCACACTTCCTGGTTGCCTGTTTCCTTATAACCACAGTACTGGGAGCTTTTCACAATGGTCTAAGCTGTCATTACTGTGTGTCTAAAACTCCTCAGAACCAATCAGATTCGTTTTAAAAAACAAAACACTGCCCTGGATTTGTTTGTTTTTGTTCTGTGGGTCTCTTTACTTCACAAAAACATGAAACCAGTTTAAAACCGAAAGTGAAACTAGAGGCACATTATATGATTGAATTTAATCTATTTTTAATCATTTTTAAATGGAATCAGTTAACTTGTATGTCTCTATACCCTGTGAAAAGTCATTTCAGCAAAAAAAAAATTTCCTTTAGTGACCCTTTAAGAGTTTCCCCAGCATACATTAGTAGATTCTCCAGACTCCCTGATTTGCTGGCCTATCAAGCACCCATAACACAGAATAATACCTCTCTATCACACCCTACTGGAGCAAGCTGCAATAACATGTGGCACAAAAAAATCACTTCTTTGGAGAAACACTTCTATTGGTGTACATTTAGGCCACAGCCCACTGCTGACTACAAAATCACACAAAACTACAAAAAGTCATTTAGTAAAATATTCTGAATGAGTGTAAAAGACTGAGGGATAACTAGGTAATAACAGGTGAAGACCTTGATCTGAAAACCGTGGCACAATAAAAAGAAAATCTGCCTTGTGAAATGATAAAGCTTATGTAGAGGACATTCCCAATATCAAATTTTAGTAGCACCGTTTAAAAACGATGTTTCTTTCCTGCCGTACTTAAGACCTTCCTACATATGCAGACAATACGCGACTAACTAATTAATTGCAGTCTAGCGCTTTAATATGTAATATTTCTTGTCAGCTTTTAAATAATAGACAGAAAAAGGAAATACAATGTCATGTTTCTTCGTAGAAGCCTCCTTTGGTAATTTGCCCAATGTAATTCACAAGCAGGCTACATGGGAAGATGAGCCGTATATTCCACTTCCACAAGCTGCTTCTCTCTTCCTCGACAAGAAAACATAAAAGTCTATGCAAGGTCATTCAGGTTGAAGGACATCTAGTGCTTGGCCATCTGTGAGACATCTGCACATTCGGAATATTAGAACATTAGCAGGGGTAGACATGGAACTTAATAAATTCTTTTCTGCTTGGGTTGGGTACTGTTTTCTTGACCTCCAGGGGCCAACACAAAGGGCACAAAGGTAGAAATATTTCCACCGTAAATGTTATTAGAACCCTTTTTTAAAAAATGATTAACCATTGTATGTATGGCAACTCTTTAAAGCGGGGGTTCACCCGAAAATAATTTTTTAACATTAGATTGAGGCTAATTGTGGGAAGCACAATCAGGTGTTTTTTTTTTTAAAATCAATGCAGTACTTACCATTTTAGAGATAGATGTTCTCCGCCGCTTCCGGGTATGGTCTTCAGGACTGGGCGTTCCTATTTGATTGACAGCCTTCCGACGGTCGCATACAGCGCGTCACGAGTTGCCGAAAGAAGCCGAGCGTCGGTGCGGTTCTATACGGCGCCTGCGCACCGACGTTTGGCTACTTTCGGTGACGCACTGTATGCGACCGTCGGAAGGCTGTCAATCAAATAGGAACGCCCAGTCCCGCAGACCATACCCGGGAGCGGCGGAGAACATCTATCTCTAAAACGGTAAGTACTGCATTGATTTAAAAAAAAAACACCCGATTGTGCTTCCCACAATTAGCCTCAATCGAATGTTAAAAATTTGTTTTTCGGGTGAACCCCCGCTTTAAAGAGTTGCCATACATACAATGGTTAATCATTTTTTTAAAAAGGGTTCTAATAACATTTATGGGTGAATAATCACATCCCCTCCCTCTTCCAGGTTGACCTGCAGCTCTGTGTACACCGCACATGTGTCTTTAGCTTTATTTAGACAATAATAGGCTGGTGGCACACACATTGATAATAATTGCTCAAGCACCATCAGGCTGTGCCAGCTATAAAGAAAAATCTGGAAGTTGGCAATCTGACTTTTTTTTTTTAATGAGGCTTAAAGCTTAAAGCGTAGCTCCATTTTTTTTGATAAAAAAAACATTCCCCTCTGGGTGATCGATGTACATTGCAAGGATTATAACAACCTTTGTTGTTTGTTGCAGATTCCTACAGTACCTTTTGTTATTCTGAAGTAATCCATGTGTGTTTGTGTGTGCCTCTGTATTGAGCGGGACTAATGGGAGTGGTTTCATAATTAACTGTCAGGTGTGCAGCTGCAGGGCACTAATGAGGAAATCTGATGGGCCTGAATCCCTTTAGACGTGTTCCTATTCAAAGTATCTCTCCAAAAATTACATTTTTGTTGCAGGGGATGCCTGAAATCTGACTTGTATCTTAGGCAGACTTCTGGGAAAATGTGCTGCATTTTTTCACGTCGTTTTTTAAAATGTCGTTTTTCGTGTTGTTAAAAATGATCGTGTGTGGGCTAAAACTACGTTTTAAACCCGCGCATGCTCAGAAGCAAGTTATGAGACGGGAGCGCTCGTTCAGGTAAAACTACCATTCATAATGGAGTAAGCACATTCATCACGCTGTAACAGACACAAAAGCGCAAATCGTCTTTTACTAACACGGAATCAGCTACAGCAGCCCAAAGGCGAATGGAACTTCCCCTTTAGAGTCCCGTCGTACGTGTTGTACGTCACCGCGCTTTGTTCATCATTGTTTAAAAACGATGGTGTATGGGCAACGTCGTTTTTAATGATGAAGTTGGAAAAACGTTGTTTTTTTTCATGCCGAAAAACGATGGTGTGTACGCGGCATTAGTGCTAGCCTGTGTACACCCCCTCAATACCAGACCATTTTTCAGGTTTTATTGGTGGGATAGTTTGACTGACCATGACTCCATCATGCAACACTGTACCTGAAATAATGTATATCATTTTTGTTCATCACAAAACTTCCCTTCAATTTTATTCAATAACCACTATGTTGTTTTTTTACTAGATAAAGGATAAATGATGTATCACATTTCATGAGGCCTTAAAATGCTGTCAAAATTGTATAGAGTGCAGGGGTAAGGACTATGTAATGCGCAGAACAGCTTGCAGATTTCAGTGGACAGAAGTTAGCATTCTCTTCTTGTGGCAGTCATTAACGAGTACCACTTTAAATTGTGGTGAGTGTCCTATAACATTGTCGATCAGTGGTAAGTGCGCCATAACATTGGGGTTCAGTGGTGAGTGTCCTATAACATTCTTGATCAGTGGGGAGTGTCCCATAACATTGGTGATCAGTGGTCAGTGTCCTATAATGTTGGTGATCAGTGGTGAGTGTTCCAAAACATTGGTGATTACTAGTGAGTGTGCCATAACATTGAGGGTCTGTAGGGAGTGTCCTAGAACATTAGGGGTCAGTGGTGAATGTTCTATAATGTTGGTGATCAGTGGTGAGTGTCCCATAACATTTGGGCTTAGTAGTGAGTGTCCCATAACATTGGTGATCAGTGGTGAGTGTCCCATAACATTGGTGATTAGTGTTGAGTGCCCCATAACATTGGTGATCAGTGATGAGTGTCCCAAAAAATTGGTGATCAGTGATGAGTGTCCCATAACATTGGTGATCAGTGTTGAGTGTTCTATAGCATTGGTGATCAGTGTTGGGTGCCCCATAACATTAGTGATGAGTGCCCCATAACATTGGTGATCAGTGTTGGGTGTTCTATAGCATTGGTGATCAGTGTTGGGTGTTCTATAGCATTGGTGATCAGTGTTGGGTGCCCCATAACATTGGTGATCAGCGATGAGTGTCACAAAACATTGGTGATCAGTGTTGAGTGTCCCATAACATTAGTGATCAGTGTTGAGTGCCCCATAACATTAGTGATCAGTGTTGAGTGCCCCATAACATTAGTGATCAGTGATGAGTGCCCCATGAGATTGAGGCTCAGTTGCACGTGTCCTATAACATCGGGGCTCAGTGTTGAGTGCCCTATAACATTGGTGATCATGATGAGTGCCCTATAACATTGGTGATCGTGATGAGTGCCCTATAACATTGGGGCTCAGTGGTGTCTCATACTTGACAGTTGATTTCTAGGTTATTCCGTTGGTTTGAATTAATTTTGTTCATCATAGTTACATAGTAGGTGAAGTTGAAACTCACAAGTCCATGAAGTCCAACCTATGTGTGTGATTATATGTCAGTATTACCTTGTATATCCCTGTATGTTGTTGTCGTTTAGGTGCTTATCTAATGTTTTTTTGAATTTATCGATGCTCCCCGCTGAAACCACTGCTTGTGGAAGAGATGCCATGTGATACCATCATACCATGTGTTTGTTTTTTATTGATCAATTCTTTTTACATTATATATTGTACAGTATAATTGTCTTAATTAATGTTGTACTTTTATGACATTACTGTTTCTGGTCCATTAAGATCCCACTCTTTCAGGTATCACTTTTCACTACACTTTATTTAGATACAGTGTCGCACGAGTGCGCCATTGTCAGTTAACCACTTGCCGCCCGCCGTATATCAAAATGAAAGCGGCAAAGTGGTTGTGTTATACTGACCGGACGTCATGTGATGTGATCAGGATAACTAGCTGTCTCGCTGACCAGTTTCAGCAGACATGTCCGGTCGTGTGTACGCGGCCTTATACTTTCACTTTAAATGATAATGGTAAACAGGAAAAACAGAGAGGGGAATCTCCCTAATGGACAAGCCTTCTAATCCCTCTCCATTCTATTTAAAACTTTAAAAAAAGTTTTGCCTTTAGTTATAATTTTAATTAAAATATAATTTGTGCAGCAATTATATATGCTATGTTTTTTTTTTAATTTGCAATATTGTTTTTTTTTTTCTTTCACTAAAGTGGAGTAAACCCATCTGCATTGTTTTCTGGATAGTATCAGGCCTCGTTCACACGATAGGTTACCCAGAAGACAACGGTCTGATGGACCGTTTTCATCAGTCAAAACCGATCGTGTGTGGGCCCCATAGGTTATTTAACCATAGGTTAAAAAAAAGCCAACCTGCTTTAAATTTAACCGATGGATTCCTAACCGATAGGTCAAAACCGATCGTTAGTAGGCACGACCATCGGTTAAAATGCTTGGAAGCATTGAACTTCATTTTTTTCAGCACGTCGTTGTGTTTTACGTCACCGCGTTCTGACATGATCTTTTTTTTAACCTATGGGCCTGGATTCACGTACAGCGGCGTATCTTTCAGCGGGCGTAATGTATCCTATTTACGTTACGCCTCCGCAACTTAGACGGGCAAGTGCAGTCTTCTCAATACACTGGCTCCGTAAGTTGCGGCTGCGTAGCGTAAATAGGCCGGCGTAAGCCCACCTAATTCAAATGTGGAAGATGTGGGCGTGTGTTATGTAAATGTTATGTGACCCCACGTAAATGACGCTTTTTACGAAAGGCGCATGCGCTGTCCGTGGACATATCCCAGTGTGCATTGCTCCAAAGTACGCCGCAAGGACGTATTGGTTTTGACGTGAACGTAAATTACGTCCAGCCCCATTCACGGACGACTTACGGAAAATTTTCAAAATTCGACGCGGGAACGACGTCCATACTTAACATTGGTACGCCTCATGTAAGCCTCATATAGCAGGGGTAACTTTACGCCGGGAAAAGCCTAACGTACACGGCGTATCTGTACTGCGTCGGCCGGGCGTACGATCGTGAATTCGCGTATCTAGCTGATTTACATATTTCTAGGCGTAAATCAGCGTACACGCCCCCTAGCGGCCAGCGTAAATATGCAGTTAAGATCCGATGGCGTAAGAGACCTTCGGATCTAATACAAATCTAATACAAATCTAATACGGTCGGATCTAATACAAATCTAATACAAATCTAATACGGTCGGATCTAATACAAATCTATGCGTAACTGATTCTAAGGCCCCGTACACACGAGAGGATCGATCCGCTGAAATTGATCCGCGGATCGGTTTCAGCGGATAGATCCGCTGGTGTGTACGATCCAGCGGATATTTATCCGCGGTTATATTTCGGGCCGACCGATTTCTAGCGGATAAAAATTTCTTAGCATGCTAAGAAATCTATCCGCTGGAATCGGCTCCAGCGGATCGATCCGGTGGTCTGTACAGACTCACCGGATCGATCCATCCAAACCCATCCCTCGCATGCGTCGTAATGATTCGACGCATGCGTGGAATTCCTTATATGACAGCGTCGCACACGTCGCCGCGTCATCATCGCGGCGACAGCGCGACACGTCATCGCGATGGGAATTCTGCGCGGTTTTCGATCCGATGGTGTGTACACTCCATCGGATCAAAATCCTCAGAGGATTTATCCGCGGAAACGGTCCGGAGGACCGTATCCGCGGATAAATCCTATCGTGTGTACTAGGCATTAGAATCAGGCGCATAGATACGACGGCTCAGACTCAGAGATACGACGGCGTATCTGGAGATATGCCATTGTATCTCCTTTGAGAATCTGGGCCATGGTGTGTAGGCATGACGGACCATCAGTCAGCCTCATCGGTTAACCTATGACAACGGTCCTTCAGACCGTTCTCATCGGATTGGACTGATCGAGTGTACGCGGCTTCAGGAATCAGTCGATTTACTTTTTCTGTTTCCTCGGAGTTGATCTTTTAATATTGCTGAGCTTATAGAGTTTTAAGAGTCGTTTCAAGAAAAACAAACATCCTTTGTACAAAGAAACCAAAATCCCTCAGTGCAATTATTTTATTTTATTTTTTTGGCCGCTTAGTCAGTCCATTTTCACGACACTCTTTTTTTTTTTTAAGGCAACAACGTAAAGGTCACAGAGGAGGAGATGAAAGCAGAACTTGTAATAAGGAAAAAGAAATAAAAAATAATGGTGGAAATAAATTGTCATAAGAGGGGACACAGTTATGATTTATTGTGATATTCTACAAATTTGGAGGTGATTAAAAGCCACCTAAAATTCACATTAACAAGTCACATAAAAAGGGAATTAAACTAGTGGGCATAATGTGGAAGGGCATAAAGAAAAATCATGACAGGAATAATTTGACAGAAGAATGATACAGTTCAACTTTTTTTTTTTTTTACTCTAGCGGTGTCACACTGACAGTCGACTAGTATTTTAATCTCCGAGTTGTGGTTGAGTTTTTGGAGTTCATTAAAAGGGCTTGCATTAGAAATCTCATAAAAATAAAAAAAAAATAAAAAAAGAGAGTGCAAATTAGTGACCGTAATGTGGCAGAGAGAGTAAAGCAACAAAAAAAAAAAGGTGACAGGGATAAATTGACATTAGAATGATACACTTAATGTTTCACTCTGACACCCTCTATTAATAGGCCGCAGCAAGTGAGAGCAAATGTCATTCATATTTTAGCCAAAACTATTTCGCTAATTAGCCCCGGCTTTTCCGCATCAGAAATAAATTTGAGATCCCTCACCTTTTTTCTTTCTTTTTTTTTTTTTAAGGAAGAATCATTTGAATTTTAAAGAAAAGTAAATTTGAGATCCCTCACCTTTTTTTTTTAAGGAAGAATCATTTGAATTTTAAAGAAAAGTGCAGGTGACAGAAATTGTAAAAAAAAAAAAAAAAAAACTAAAAAAAAATATTCTACTTTTTTTTTTTTTTAATGAGATCAGCCCCCGCCTTTTCCCCTCTCACGCTTCCCCAGCCGTAATTGCTGATTATGTTGTTACACTGTATCAGCTCTCTTCTCTCTCCTCCCCATCATTATGATTTAGCTTGGCATATCGAAATGCTTCAAACGCCCGCACCCGGAGTCTAATTTTTTTATTTTTTTTTCTGCCCTGATTGAGGCGGCAGGTACCCGAGCAAGGTAAACAGCGCATTGTTATAATTAATTACCCCTTAGGCCCTGCCAGGCCACCTTTTGTTTCGGGTGACCCTTGTAATAATAAGGCTTAGGGGCATATTGTATTTCTTTTGACAGATTAATTAGCAATTCAGCCATGGAGGTACAAAGCAAGCTTGTCATGAATATTTAAATGGCCTGACACAAAAAATCATGAAAGGGCTGCTGAACTACATGACAGACAGGGGATATTAGAGGAGTGATTCTAATCAATAATCTCTTGATCTCCTACATATTAATACACTTGCCTGGTGTTATTAAGCTCCATAATAAGGAAGGGGAAAGAAAGTTAGTGTAGCTCTGCTGTAGGCCTTTGTCAGGCCCCTGGTGTATAGACTAACTGACTGAGAAAATGCGCCGAGGAACCAATCCACTGCGTCTTCAATCTAATCCAATCTTAAGAAATGGCAGCTGTGAGCATCACTGGCTGGATAATTATTGGCCCTGACAAGGTGAAGGCGTTTGCAGGCAAATGAGATAGGAAGTAGGATAAGTCCCCAGACCACCCAGCGCAGGGCACACCATTACAACCAACCGCACACGGCTGTTTCCAGTCTTGTCTGCGATTTTTAGAGAGAATCACGGCGCTCGTGAGTCATGTTGAAGGGTCACTGACAGCTGCTGGCTGCGAGCGCATTGTTGCCGTTTTTTTTTAATGTTAACACAGAGACTCCTGGACTCACCTCGGGGCTTCTGACTGGTCTCCGGTGCCTTCAAGGAGTCTTAATAAATTAAACACTGTTGCAGGGAAGTTAGACGCCATTGTCAAGCGATAGGCTTCCTGATCAAAAATGATTTGACGGGGCTTAGTAATCAGGAGAGGATTCCTAGAACTGGCGCGCATATAAAACATGGATATTAGGGTGTGCGCTGACAAAATAAGCGTGCTTTCCTAATGTCTGGGGTGGAAAAGAAAAACAACAACGTTTTTATAGGTAAAATGCACAATTTTGTCACAGTTTTCAAAGAAAAAAAAAAGACAGACAATCAACATTTAACTCCTGTCAATACTCTATCAGTGTCTAGGTGAGTCTTCTTTGCTGCATCACTCTTTCTCAAATTTAATAAAAAAATAAAAAAAATTAAAAACTGTGGGCCAGATTCACATATACTTGCGGCGGCGTAACGTATCGTCTATACGTTACACCGCCGCAAGTTTTCAACACAAGTGCCTGATTCACCAAGCACTTGCGTGTAAACTTACGGCGGTGTAACGTAAAGGTGTCCGGCGCAAGCCCGCCTAATTCAAATGGGGCGTGTACCATTTAAATTAGGCGCGCTCCCGCGCTGGACGTGCTGCACATGCTCCGTTTTGAAATTCCCGCCGTGCTTTGCGCAAAGTGACGTCATTTTTTTGAACGGCGACGTGCGTAACGTACTTTCGTATTCCCAGACGTCTTACGCAAAAAAATAAAAAAATTTAAATTCGACCCGGGAACGACGGCCATACTTTAACATGGCTCGTGTAAAGTTAAGGCATGTAAAATCATGACTAACTTTGCGACGGAAAAAAATTACTAGCGACGATGTAACAAACGCGAAAACCTTTGTGGATCGCCGTAAATGCTCATTAGCATACCCGACACAGGAATAAGACGCGAACTCCACCCAGCGGCGGCCGAAGTATTGCATCCTAAGATCCGACGGTGTAAGTCAATTACACCTGTCGGATCTTAGGCCTATCTATGCGGAACTGATTCTATGAATCAGCCGCATAGATACGACAAGAGATACGACGGTGTATCAGGAGATACGCCATCGTATCTCTTCTGTGAATCTGGCCCTAAATATCTTAATACTTAAATATCTCCATAGGTGACACTTAACTCCTATCATATAGGCAAAATGTACCTCCTATCATGGTCAGCATAAGAGTGGATGTAAGCGTAAAATAGATACCTAACATGTCATACTTTAAGATTGCGTACGCCTGTGGAATGGCTACAAACTACGGTACTTAAAAATCTCTATAGGCAACGTTTAACTTCTTCCTGATGACGCACGATATACTGCGAAACGCGTAGAGGCATCTGGGTAAACGTCACACGTCACTTCCTGCCGCTGACCCACACGGAACCGAGGCTTGGAGCGTACGCCAGCCACGGGAATACACACGCTGCAGAGCATCCTTACACAGCACTGCTGGAAAGAATTGGTGCCGGTCTGGAGGCACTAGAAAAGGTGAGTGAGCATTGTTACCATTGTTTTATCTATATTTTTATAATAAAGAGCTCAATATATTGCACAATAATCGGTTCTTTGCTTTTCATGAGAGCTTGAGAAACACAAATAAGGAAATCCATGAGATGAATATTGGCATATCGGTTGAACAGACGGCAGATTGGTTCCTAGGTGTGAAGTGGTAGATAAACCAAAGGCGTAAACGCTACATCCTAGCCCTGGTGAGTGCCCACTTCAGAAGTTGGTGGTGGTAGTACAAATTGGTGGATTAGCAGCTACTTCTTTACAGCACGGAGTTGTACACATGAGTATTTAACTGAATACCTTTGAAGAGGATCACTAGGACTCTGTTAAGAGCATGTTCTAATGATTCATATATGTTAACACTTATTTTATTTTTTTATTTGTATTTTTACATATTTTTTCAGCAATTTTGTATTGGTTTTGTGTGATTTACTTCCCTGGGTAACACAGAGATTGTTACTTGCTCTAAAGTTTTGTTCACCATAAATATTGTTCTAATAGCACTATAGTTTGCACAGCAGCACAATACTAACAATATATTGTAGGGTTGGCGTAGTTACCATTTCCTTTTTTTCACTATTTGAATACCCCCCAGCATTGGTGGTGTACACTGTACTGCAGCAGACCCATACAAATTAACAAGGTTTTATTTGCGCCGGCGACACATATCTTTTTTCTATACAACTTTTAACTCCTACCATGGTCAACATTAGAGTGAATGGAAGCCCTAACTAAATAAGATTTTATTTGCCAATCATAACACAACTAGCTTAAAAATATATATTTATATATTTTCATTATAACTTTTTTCACATTTTGTTTTCATTCTTAGTTGCATCCCAGTCTATTAGGCCTTTTCCGGACCTTTTGCTTACAAGTTTAAATTACCGTATTTGCCGGTGTATAAGGCGACCAGGCGTATAAGACGACCCCCTAATTTTACAGTTTCTTTAAGATTTTTTGCCTGTACTCACAGTATAAGACGACCCCCCCTTCCGAGGCTTCCGACGCTTCATATTTCTTCCTTCTGGAGCCATATTCTTCTACATTCTTGATGGAGCTGGAGCCAATCACGACGAGCGGTGTATTCTATTAATGGATACAAAGCCTGCTTGGATTGGCAGAGGCTGTAACATCATCAGCCCACGCCTCTCTGACTCTCAAAGCCAATCCGAGCAGCCTACTGTATGTAGCCTGCTCGGATTGGCAGAAGTTGTTACTCCAATCCGAGCAGGCTCTGTATTCATTTGAATACATCGCTCATCGGGATTGGCTAAGCAGTATATACTGTATGTAGCCGAAGCTACATACAGTATTACCGCACATCCAGCAGGCATCCGAGCAGCTGACCCGGCGTATAAGACGACCCCTGCTTTTTGGCCAGTTTTTTTAAGTGTAAATAGGTAGTCTTATACGCCAGCAAATACAGTAGTATTTTCTTCTAGAAAATTACTTTAAACCCCCAAATATATATATATATATATATATATATATATATATATATATATATATATATATTAGCAGAGACCCTAGCAGTGGCAATTTTTATTTTCACTACAATTTTTACTTTTTGTTCCTTTGGTTTGTTTTTTTTGTTGTGTTTTTTTTTACATTCTTTTATTCTTTTTTGCATCCCAGTCTAGCCAAGTGAAGACCCGGCCTTTTCTGGACCTTTTTGATTACAAGTTTAAATTAGTATTTTTTGCTAGAAATTAGATAGTGTAAGGGGTTCACTTCAAGTTTAGAGTTTTAAGGACATCATCACTCGCTTTTCCTTAGGCCCCTTTCACACAGGGGCGAAAGGTGCGCTAAAGGTATAGGGGCGCTATTTTTAGCGCTGCTATACCATCGGAATTGCCGTGGAATTGTGGCAGCATTTGGCCTCTAGCGGTGCGGTTTTAACCCCAGCCAAAAAAGGGTTAATACTGCCTGCAATGCGCCTCTGCAGGCGGTATTACCGCAGTGTCCCATTGTTTTCAATGGGAAGGAGCAGTGGAGGAGCGGTAAACACACCGCTCCTTCAGCGCTCCAAAGATGCGGCTAGCAGGATATTTGGAGCAGTCCTGTTAACGCACCGCTTCAGTGTGAAAGCCTATAAAGCGGAATTTAGCCGCTATTTTAGTGCTAAACCGCCTGAAAAACGCCTTGGTGTGAAAGGGGCCTTAGTTTAAGGGCTGGTTTTGCCCATTTTTATTCAAAAGAAAGTTCAACAAATACAGTAGATTCCCTCGCAGAGGTTTTCAGCATTCCAGTTTTGCTACAGAAATAAACAACGTTCAGCCCGCTTGACTAATAACCACAGCTCTCCTGCTCAGGCCTTACGCTTTAGGCCTTGGTCTGTCTCCCACAGACCGGTACCCTCAGCAACTCCATGCTTATCGCTAGCAGCCTCGTGCTGCACTGGCTGCCACCTCTGATCTAGGTGGAGCCCTCCTGACTCCTGGGCCAGACTTCCTATCTTCCGGGGTGGAGCTCAGAACCCTGGTCTGGTCATTATTTAAAGCCCAGAACACAGCTGACCAATTAGTGTACTGGCTGTTCACTAGACCGGCCCTGCTACAAAAGATATTGGGCCAGATTCAGGTAGGAGATACGACGGCATATCTCCAGATACGCCGTCGTATCTCTGAGTGTGAGCCGTCGTATCTTGGCGCCTGATTCAAGGAATCAGATACGCCAGAATTTCTCTAAGATACGACCAGCGTAAGTCTCCTACGCCGTCGTATCTTAACTGCATATTTACGCTGGCCGCTAGGGGCGTGTACGCTGATTTACGCCTAGAATATGTAAATCAGCTAGATACACCTATTCACGAACGTATGCCCGGTCGTCGCAGTACAGATATGCCGTTTACGTAAGGTTTTTTTCCGGCGTAAAGTTACCCCTGCTATATGAGGCGCAGCCAATGTTAAGTATAGACGTTGGGACCGCGTCGAATTTGCCGTCGATTACGTCGTTTGCGTAAGTCATTTGCGAATAGGGCTGTGCGTCATTTATGTTCACGTCAAAAGCATTGGCTTTTTGGGGGTTAATTTGGACCATGCGCACTGGGATACTTTCACGGACGGCGCATGCGCCATTCGGAAAAAGCGTCATTTACGTTGGGTCACAATAAATTAACATAAAACATGCCCACATCTTCCACATTTGAATTAGGCGGGCTTACGCCGGCCTATTTACGCTACGCCGCCGCAACTTTGCTTTGTGAATACTGCACTTGCCTGTCAAAGTTGCGGAGGCGTAGCGTAAATAGGATACGTTACGCCCGCACAAAAATATGCGCTCCCTTTGTGAATATACCCTTATATATATATATATATATATATATATATATATATACAGTGATGAAAATAAGTATTTGAACACCCTGCTATTTTGCAAGTTCTCCCACTTGGAAATCATGGAGGGGTCTGAAATTGTTATCGTAGGTGCATGTCCACTGTGAGAGACATAATCAAAAAAAAAAAAATCCAGAAATCACAATGTATGATTTTTTTAACTATTTATTTGTATGATACAGCTGCAAATAAGTATTTGAACACCTGAGAAAATCAATGTTAATATTTGGTACAGTAGCCTTTGTTTGCAATTACAGAGGTCAAACGTTTCTTGTAGTTTTTCACCAGGTTTGCACACACTGGAGGAGGGATTTTGGCCCACTCCTCCACACAGATCTTCTCTAGATCAGTCAGGTTTCTGGGCTGTCGCTGAGAAACACGGAGTTTGAGCTCCCTCTAAAGATTCTCTATTGAGTTTAGGTCTGGAGACTGGCTAGGCCACGCCAGAACCTTGATATGCTTCTTACAGAGCCACTCCTTGGTTATCCTGGCTGTGTGTCATGTTGGAAGACCCAGCCTCGACCCATCTTCAAAGCTCTAACTGAGGGAAGGAGGTTGTTGCCCAAAATCTTGCAATACATGGCCCCGGTCATCCTCTCCTTAATACAGTGCAGTCGCCCTGTCCCATGTGCAGAAAAACACCCCCAAAGCATGATGCTACCACCCCCATGCTTCACAGTAGGGATGGTGTTCTTGGGATGGTACTCATCATTCTTCTTCCTCCAAACACGGTTAGTGGAATTATGACCAAAAAGTTATATTTTGGTCTCATCTGACCACATGACTTTCTCCAATGACTCCTCTGGATCATCCAAATGGTCATTGGCAAACTTAAGACAGGCCTTGACATGTGCTGGTTTAAGCAGGGGAACCTTCCGTGCCATGCATGATTTCAAACCATGACGTCTTAGTGTATTACCAACAGTAACCTTGGAAACGGTGGTCCCAGCTCTTTTCAGGTCATTGACCATCTCCTCCCGTGTAGTCCTGGGCTGATTTCTCACCTTTCTTAGGATCATTGAGACCCCACAAGGTGAGATTTTGCATGGAGCCCCAGTCCGAGGGAGATTGACAGTCATGTTTAGCTTCTTCCATTTTCTAATGATTGCTCCAACAGTGGACCTTTTTTCACCAAGCTGCTTGGCAATTTCCCCGTAGCCCTTTCCAGCCTTGTGGAGGTGTACAATTTTGTCTCTAGTGTCTTTGGACAGCTCTTTGGTCTTGGCCATGTTAGTAGTTGGATTCTTACTGATTGTATGGGGTAGACCAGTGTTTCTCAACTCCAGTCCTCGGGGCGCACCAACAGGTCATGTTTTCAGGATTTCCCTCAGATCAAACTGCTGTGGTAATTACTAAGGCAGTGAAACTGATCAAATCACCTGTGCACAATAATGGAAAGCCTGAAAACAAGACCTGTTGGTGCGCCCCGAGGACTGGAGTTGAGAAACCCTGGGGTAGACAGGTGTCTTTATGCAGCTAATGACCTCAAACAGGTGCATCTAATTTAGGATAATAAATGGAGTGGAGGTGGACATTTTAAAGGCAGACTAACAGGTCTTTGAGGGTCAGAATTCTAGCTGATAGACAGGTGTTCAAATACTTATTTGCAGCTGTATCATACAAATAAATAGTTAAAAAATCATAAATTGTGATTTCTGGATTTTTTTTTTTGATTATGTCTCTCACAGTGGACATGCACCTACGATGACAATTTCAGACCCCTCCATGATTTCCAAGTGGGAGAACTTGCAAAATAGCAGGGTGTTCAAATATTTATTTTCCTCACTGTGTATATATATATATATATATTAGGGCTGTGCGTTAAACGCGATATTAACGGCGTTAACGCAAACCCATGTTAACGCCGTCAATATTTTTATCGCGCGATTAACGCAGGAGCCCTCGGGGTGGACATGCAGAGTGTGCAGCGGCGCGGCTTACCTTCTCGCTGGATTCACAGGCAAGTTACTCACCTTGTCCCTGGATCCAGCGATGCCACCCCGCTGTGTGATCGAGCGGGTCCTCCTTGCTTGGCGGGTCCTCCTCGCTTGGCGGGTCCTCCTCGCTCGGCGGGTCCTCCTCGCTCGATTCACAGTGCCTGTGTGCCGCCAAGCTCCGTTCCCTGCGACGTTACGACGCACGGGAGCGGAGAACGGCGCCAAATTCAAAAAAGTAAACAAACACAATACACACAGTATACTGTAATCTTATAGATTACAGTACTGTATGTAAAAAATACACACCCCCCTTGTCCCTAGTGGTCTGCCCAGTGTCCTACATGTACTTTTATAAAATAAAAACTATTCTTTCTGCCTGAAAAACTGTAGATTGTCCAAAAGTGTCCCTTTATGTCAAAAATGGTTTTAGATCAGCTAGAAAACAGCGATAATAAATTATAATCACTTGCAGAATTGTGCGATATTTGTGGGGAAATTCGTCATAAATTAGATAGATTAATCGTGAGTTAACTATGACATTAATGCGATTAATCGCGATTAAACATTTTAATCGTTTGACAGCACTAATATATATATATATATTTTAGCAGAAACCCTTGAAAATAAAATGGCGATCGTTGCAATATTTTATGTCACATCGTATTTGTGCAGCGGTCTTACCAACGCAATTTGTTTGGCAATAATTCACTTTTAAATACACAGTAGAGTTAGCCCATTTTTTTTCTATAATGTGAAAGATGATGTTACGCCGTGTAAATAGATACCTAACATGTTATACTTTAAAATTGCTCACACTCGTGGAATGGCTACAAACTACGGTACTTAAAAATCTCCATAGGCAATGCCTAACTCCTATCGTGGTCAACCTTAGAGTGGATGGAAGCCCTAACAAAATAATTGTTTTTCTTGTGAAATTCCCAATAAGTTTGATGTGCCACATGACCCTCTTCCTATTGAAAAAACAAAAGTTGGATTCAAAATGGCCGACTTCAAAATGGCCGCCATGGTCACCACTCATCTTGAAAAGTTTCCCCCCTCACATATACTAATGTGCCACAAACAGGAAGTTAATATCACCAACCATTCCCATTTTATTAAGGTGTATCCATATAAATGGCCCACCCTGTATATATATCATGGTAAAAAAATAATAACAAATTTAAATAACAAAAATAAAAAGCGACTGACACCAGTGGCGAAACTACCAGGGTCACAAAGGTCGCACGTGCAACCGAGCCCTGGCATATTGCTAAAGTCGGGGCGGGGCCAATACAGCAGGAAGGGAGTCCACTGTAGAACACGTGAAAGGGTCCGGCTGCAAGGCCATAATAAAGGGTCACATGATGGGAGTAAAGGGCCCCAGGATCAGTGGGAAGGGTGACCCCGAGCCCTTCCCACTGATCCTGGGGCCCTTTACTTCCATCATGGGACCCTTTATTATGGTCTTGCGGCAGGGGGGTCCTTCACGGTTTCTTGCACTGGGTGCCTGAAGGTTCTAGTTACGCCCCTGAGGAAATGTGCATGTGTTGTAGTGATATACGGAATATGTTTCTTTTTTCCCACGATATATAAGTTCAGCAGATATGCACACTGGCTTTTTTCTAGCCATAGTTAAATCTCCGTCCTCACCATAGCATATCTCCAGGTATATCTACAAGCTGTAGAAAGACAGTATAATTTTTTTTCCCCTGTGAAGTCTTCTGGGAGTTGTGAATCAAGCATGGGGTGTGCCACTATAAGCAGATGCTCCTTCTTGTGGTCTACCTCTAATTAGGTCTTTACAGTTCTCTGTATAAAATGGGAATAACTGACAAATAAAGTCCCTCATCTGTTATTACCTAAAGAACGAGCAGATGTATAAAACATAGACTTGGTGTACCATATTGTAAATACAATCCTGGTTTTCCACACAATGGGCTTGCAAACTGAGAAGCGGCCTACAGAATAGGATGTGAGTTTTTATTTAATTTGTAATTTCATGCTAACACTCTGCTCATTACATAACTGAACCAGATGACAGCCCAATCCGTACTGTCATACTTTCTTCTGATACTCATAATTTCCCATCTGTTCTGACCACTGGAAAATATTAATGACTTTTTAATTAATACCTAGGGTGACTTAAAGGGAAAACTCTATTCAAGTCAAATATTTTCTGTAAATTGGTAAAAATCTGACTATAATCCCTTGGTATTTCTTTGTTTTAGATTTGAGTGGCAGAAGTGTCTGTGCTAAAGTGTTTCCGAGAGAGAAGAGGATTCAGGAGGAGTTGGACCAGTAGCTATATCTCCCAGAGGAAGTCACGTGGTGTGACAAAACTAGTAGGAGGAGTGTGGAGGGCTTACGTTTGAGGAAGTGATAAGGAAAGTTTATCTTAGACCCCTTTCACACTGGGGTGTCGGTGGTAAAGCGCCGCTATTTTTAGCTTTACCATCTTAGTTGCGGGGATATTAGGTCACTAGCGGGGCGCTTTTAACACCCAATAGCGGCCGAAAAAGGTTTAAAACCACCCGCAAAGCGCTACTGCAGCATCCATTTCAATGGGCAGGAGTGGCGGAGGAGCGATAGACACACCGCTCCTTCACTGCTCCAAAGATGCTGCCACCGTCCTGCTAGCACACCGCTCCAGTGTGAAAGCCTCGGGGCTTTCACACTGGAGAGACAGCAGCGGCTCTTTCAGGGCGCTTTGCAGGCGCTATTTTTAGCAGTGTAGCGCCTGAAAGCGCCCCAGTGTGAAAGGGGCCTTAGTGTGATGGATGGAGGGAACCCTGCCGACCGGAGTTGGAGAGCCGGTTCCAAGGTGAAACCATCATCTCCATACACAGGGTGTTTTACACAAAGGCTGATTTTTAACATGAAAAATGTAAGTGAATATATGTTGCATGATCTTCTAATACATTTATAAAAGGATAAATCACTACTGCCAATGTTTGCTTTACATGTGGGTAATGAGAGTGGAGGGCTCTGGCTACTATAAGGAAGGAACATTCCATAGTGAAATCGGCTACCTGAGTCATACACCAAAGGAAGGAGAAACAATAGGAGGAGTACCCCAAAGGACTGACTACTGTCACAAGTGCTTTTATTAAAGTGATACTAAAGGTTCCCTTTAAAAAACAATGGTCCTGAACATCGTATTCTGGGGTCCCTTGGCGGCTCTCACGGCTCCTCCCCGCTTTAGATAACCCCCTCTGGGAAGTGCTCTCCCGGGGGGTTTACCTTGCTGGCGCGCTCCTGAGTCATACACTCAACGTCCATAGACACCGAGTGTATGACTCGGGCCCGTTCCATGGTGCCCACGTCATTGGATTTGATTGACAGCAGCGGGAGCCAATGGCTGCGCTGCTATCAATCTATTCAATCAAAGCCGGGACTCCGTAGAGAGGAGGGTGGCGGGGACACGCCAAGCAGGTGAACTGGCTCAGCTAAGTAAAACGGGGGTGCTGGGGGACCGGTGATTGCCAGGTGTTTTTTCACCTTAATGCATAGGATGAAAAAACACGAACCTTTACAACCCCTTTAAGCCTTAAGGTGAGGGCGGTACATCCTAAAATGTACCATAAGGGGTTTTAAAACTGTACAAGTGGAAGGGACTCAGTGAGCGTTAAATGTCCGTGGGTTAGAGGAGCAAATTACTTGACGTGGGTGCTGACAACCCATGCTACTAAAATAATTTTACTGTTAGGGGTCCCCACAACTTGGGACATTTTATCAAGGGGTCACGGCAGTAGAAAGCTTGAGAACCTCTGCTTTAGCCCATATTCTCAATAGTCTTGCCATATTTAAAAAATAAACTCTAACATTTCTGTTCACATAACCATTGAAGCATATCAAAATCAATGCGGGGCCATCTACGTTTCATCCCTTTTCTCTTTGTTTTAATTTCTACACAAATTCATTGCATCGCATTTCCTGCCGACATGCACAGAACACAATTTGTATTGACTGGTGGTCTCCGTAGCATACATTTTTTATTTTGTACACCTTTTTATGCAGTTTTCCTTTTAGCGAGAAACTGATAAGTTGATGAAACTATCAATACCGGGAAAGACTTGATGGAAAAAAAAGTAGACAGATGTACTTCAGGAAAACATGACTGACTTGAATTCATCCATAAAACAAGTGATTTGTGGAAGTGAGGTACGTTGAGCTGTGTCTGCGGTCTTGACACGAGGAAGAAGAAAAAACTTTATGGACGGGTGAAGGTCTGGGAAGAATTAACATCCTCAGCATTATGTAAAATCTGACAGATGTTTTGTAAATGTCATAGTATGTTTCTTTTCCTCCAACCTATAAAAATAACATAAATGTGGAAACAACTGATACTTTATTTCGTAATTTTCAATATATTAAGACAATTCCAGGCACTGAATCGTTTCTATTGTTGGAATAATTTCATAAACACAAGTGTGTGTGTTAAAGGGCACGTGTAGTGGTTTTATACATCAGTTATTTATTTATTATGGTCAGAACTAAGGATGAGCAAAGTTGAGTGTTTACATCCCCCTGAATTTTCAGTGAATATCGGGAGATTTGGTAAAAATTTTGCCATTTTGGTAAAAATTCATTAGAGCCAATGGTAATGCCTGAAAAGGGATTTTAATTTTGATTTACTAAACCTGGAGAGTCCAAAATCTGGTGCAGCTGCGCATGGCAGCCAATCAACTCTTAACTTCAGATTGTTCAATTAACCACTTACAGACCGGAAGATTTTCCCTCTTAACCACTTAAAGCGGGAGTTCACCCGAAAAACAATTTTTAACATTAGATTGAGGCTCATTTTGTGAAGGAGAATCGGGTGTTTTTTTTTTAAATAGAAGCAGTACTTATCATTTTAGAGATAGATCTTCTCCGCCGCTTCCGGGTATGGTCTTCGGGACTGGGCGTTCCTATTTGATTGACAGGCTTCCGACGGTCGCATACATCGCGTCACGAGTAGCCAAAAGAAGCCGAAAGTCAGTGCGGCTATATACAGCGCCTGCGCACCGACGTTCGGCTACTTTCGGAACATCTTGACGCGCTGTATGCGACCGTCGGAAGCCTGTCGGAAGCCTGTCAATCAAATAGGAACGCCCAGTCCCGCAGCCCATACCCAGAAGCGGCGGAGAAGATCGCTCTCTAAAACGGTAAGTACAGCTTCGATTTAAAAAAAAAAAACACCCGATTCCCCTTCACAAAACGAGCCTCAATCTAATGTTATAATTGAGTTTTTGGGTGAACCTCCACTTTAAGGACCGCTGCACTACGATATACGTCGACAGAATGGCACGGCTGGGCATAAGGGCGTACAGGTACGTCCCCTTTAAGATGTGATCCATGGGACGTGCGAGTGCCGCCGCCGGCGCACTTGTGACCTGGTCCGGAGCTCCGTGACCGCACCCGCGGCACCCGCGGACCAAACTAAAGCAACCCCAAAGGGTTATTATTATGTCATGTGGTCACATTGGATGAAAATAGTCCCGAACAGGCTTCTTTTTTAACCACTTATCCACTGCTCGCCGTCAAATGACGGCGAGGCAGAACCTAATGTTCTGGGTGGACGTCATATGACGTTGCACCTTTCCAAGCCACTAGGGAGCATGCGCGCGCTGCGTCACTGGGGACCCGATGCGCGTGCCTGGCGGACCCGCAATTGTCCAGTAACTGAGCAGGACCGTGGATCTGTGTGTGTTAACACAGATCCACGTCCTGTCAGGGAGAGGGGACCGATGGTGTGTCCCTTGTACATAGGGACAACCATTGGTCACCTCCCCCAGTCACTCCCCTCCCACCATAGTAAGAATCACTCCCTAGGGAATACATTAACCCCTTGATCGCCCCCTAGTGTTAACCCCCTTCCCTGCCAGTCACATTCCTACAGTAATCAATGCATTTTTATAGCAGGGATCGCTGTAAAAATGTGAATGGTCCCAAAAATGTGTCAAAAGTGTTCGATGTGTCTGCCTCACGATAAAAATCGCTGATCGCCGCCATTACTAGCAAAAATAATAATAATAATAATAATTCTATAAATCTATCCCGTATTTTGTAGACCCTATAACTTTTGCGCAAACCAATCAATATACGCTTATTGCAATTTTTTTTTTTCAAAAATATGTAGAAGAATACGTATCGGCCAAAACTGAGAAAAAAATTGTTTAACCACTTCCATACAGGGCATTTTCACCCCCTTCCTGCCCAGATCAATTTTTAGTTTTCGGCGCTGTCGCTGTTTAACTGACAAATGCGCAGTCGTGCAACGTTTTACCAGACAAAATTGACGCCCTTTTTTTCCCCACAAATAGAGCTTTCTTTTGGTGGTATTTGATCACCTCTTATTTTTTGCGCTATAAACAAAAGAAGAGCGACAATTTTGAAAAAAACACAATATTTTACTTTTTGACTTAATAAATATCATGATTATTTAAAAAAAAAAAAATTCCTCAGTTTAGGCCAAAACGTATTCTTCTACATATTTTTGGTAAAAAAAAAATCACAATAGGCGTATTTCATCGGTTTGCCCAAAAGTTCTAGCATCTACAAAATAGGGAATAGAATTATGGCATTTTTTTTTTTTTTTTACTAGAAATGGCGGCGATCTGCGATTTTTTTATTGTGACCGTGACATTGCGGCTGACATATCGGACACTTTTGACACATTTTTGGGACCATTCACATGTATACAGCGATTAGTGCTATAAAACTGCACTGATTACTGTGTAAATGTGACTGGCAGGGAAAGGGTTAACACTAGGGGGCGCTGAAGGGGTTAATATGTTCCCTAAAGTGTGTTCTAACTGTAGGGGGGAGGGGGACTCACAAGGGGAGGAGACCGATGTGTGTTCCTTTGTACTGGGAACACACATTGGTCTCCTCACCGCTGAAGCCGCGTACACACGATCGGTTAAACCGATGGTCTGATGGACCGTTTTCATCGGTCAAAAACGATCGTGTGTGGGCGCCACCGGTTATTTAACCATCGGTTAAAAAAAAGCCAACTTGTTTTAAATTTAACCGATGGATTCCTAACCGATAGGTCAAAACCGATCGTTGGTAGGCACAACCATCAGTTAAAAATCCACGCATGCTCAGAATCAAGTCGACGCATACTTGGAAGCATTGAACTTTGTTTTTTTCAGCATGTCGTGTGTTTTACGTCACTGTGTTCTGACACGATCGTTTTTTTTAACCAATGGTGTGTAGGCACGACGGACCATCAGTCAGCTACATTGGTTAACCAATGAAAACGGTCCATTGGTTTGTTTTCATCGGATGGACTGATCGTGTGTACGCGGCATTCCAGGACATGGATCTGTGTGTTTACACACACAGATCTATGGTCCTGCCGTGATTGTGGGTGGACATCGCGGCCGCCGGGCACACGCACTTGGTCCCCAGCAATGCGGTAAGAACGTCATATGACGTCCACCCGGAGGGAAGGAGGTTTCACGCCGACGTCATTTTACAATGACTCGATAGGGAAAGTGTTAAAAAAAAAGTGGATATGTATTATACTGTAGCAAAAAGTAAAAAAAATTGTATATTTTTTTCAAACTTGTCCCTCTTCTTTTATTTATAGCGCAAGAAATAAGAACCGCAGGGGTGATCAAATATCACCAAATGAAAGCTCTATTTGTGGGGAAAAAATGATAAAAATTTCAATTGGGTACAGTGTAGCATAACTGCGCAATTGTCATTCAAAATTGACAGCGCTGAAAGCTGAAAAATGGCCTGGGCAGGAAGGGGGTGAAAGTGCCCTGTAGGCAAGTGGTTAATATATGTATTTTAAGAACAATACAGTGCTAATTTTAAAGATCCAGGGTGGGAAATAGCCATTGTAAGCAAAGTGAGAGTCAGACTGGAATCTGGAAGCAATTATAGCAAAGGCAACTGAATTCCGTAATAGCCTGCTGGCCGGCTGTAGACACAGCTCTCCAAAGGTATTTTCTGACCATTTATTTTCTGGAGCTTAGCAACATATATTTGTTGTCAGTGAGCTAAATAATGAATAATGAACTAAATAAAATAGACATATGTTGGCGAGCTGCAAGAAGGGAAGGGATGGAATTGATTAGGAGACAGCCTATGAAATAATAGCTTAAATAGGCCCACTGCAGGATTTTAATGTCCCATGACAACACTCAATTGTCAGATTCAGCTGCAGTGTCCTGGATGCTACTTAAGTAAAGCCAGAAATTCCTCAAGTTTATATTATTATTATTTTTTTTTGTCCTCCCTCTGCAGCCTACAACAGGAAATGCCATTAAGCCGTGAGAATTAATGTGCGATGTAAATTTATAGTGAAAACGCCAGAAAATAAAAAAAGCGATGGTCTCAAATGTTTGACAGATTCTCCATTAAGAGGTCTCACCTACCTGTCCCGATGAAGAGGCAATATGGGATTTTAATTGGAGCTTTGCCTTTCCCTTCATTTGATTTAAAACAAGTTAGAATTTCAAACAATAACACGGCAACACCTGGTTAACTCGTCAGTTGATCCGTAGAGTTGCGCATTGTTAATTTAATAGGCGTACACATGGGGATCTGAAAAGGTCCCATTGTTCCACTCGTTGGTGGGTTCATGAACTACTGGGGAATAAAAGTGGATCACATGATCTTTAATATGACTTAAAAATGTAATTTGATAATTTGACTAAACTTGTTGCCAAGTTTTGGGGTGGGGGGGGTTGGGGGAGTTATATGATGAAAGTTCTGCCGTGTCGCAGGAACATAACTCTTGTCTTATTTACGGCATTAGGCTAATCTAGACAACAGCATTGCTTGCTAAATCCTTCTAATCATTAAATTACATCCATTCGGCCAGACACACCAAGACGCTAAGAGAAGAAAAAAAAAAAAAAAAGAAAAAAAATAACTTTACAATATCACATGCCTCCCCAAATACTCACAGGGGTGTTTTTTTAATTGGAATATTTTCTTACCAGATGAAATTTTTGGGCGCTGGAAACTTTTATTCACTTCTTAAACAACACACCATAAATCATACAAGTTATATAGAAACTACTCTCAATTAATATTAGGTTACAGATCACTGGATTGTGTTACCTTTCAGCGTTGCAGCTGGAAAACAAAAGTCTGCCATTTGTAAATCACAGTTTGCTCTGGATTGTTGGATGTGGCACTATAATAAAGTTTTCTTAAAGCGTTATTCCACCTAATTTTTGCGTCTTCAAGAATAAAGGCAAGCATAATCAAAATACAATTTTCACCTATATACTGGATTTGTTAGCCTACGGACCAGCTCACGCCGATATACGTCGGTACTTTTGTGATGGAACTAAATAAAATGTCTATGTTATTACTTTCCTTTCTTTTTATTATTTTATTTATTTTCTTGTTGCGATGTGTATGTGTATGTATATATATGTAGCGCCCCCTTACTTTCAGTATGGGCACTACGCTAAAGTTAGTGGGGAATGGGAGAGTTATTTTGCTCCCATTCACGATTTGCTAAATTTTGGGCTGCTGTCATTCCTGAATTGTCCTGTAGGTCAGTCTGCGCTCCAGGGATGCAATTCCATCCCTGGGCGACAGTTGACGCTAGAGGGGTTCTGGCAGAGCTGCTTTTCCCCAGCAGCCAATTGGAGGAGTTTTTCCCTTGTGGGGCATGCTGGGGTAGAGTATATCTGGGGCAGACGCCATTTTGTGTGGTTCTTCGCGGGTTCCAGGTTCCAGGTGCGGCACCCACCTTCAGGGTGTGCGCATCCAACAGACCCCAGCGATGGCCTACCAGGCCGGGGTCACACGCTACGCGGAGCTCCATGTTCCTGAAAGGGACCCCAGTGACTTACTGGGTTCCCAGCTCTACTGAGTAGATCCCAGGCTGGATGCCGTTCGATGGGGGGTCGGCTTGAGGAGAACCCGGAGGCAGGTTGTCCAACAGGGCTTGAACGAACCATCGGGGATCTGGTGACCAAGACATTGACAGGTACACTTCAACTGTCACCCGGTGACCCCTTATTTAATCTACTGGGAGGATTCTCTCAATCGGTTCGGTTCACTTAAAGTATTAGGCCTGTGGCAGAGGCCCTAGAGCCAGGTCTGTGGCAGAGGCCTGTTCCTCCCAGCAATCTAAAGTGACACTTCGGCTGCCAGGCTTGTGGCAGAAGTCTGTCCGGGGCACTTCACCCATTCTGGCTAGAGTGGCGACGAACTGTAACTACTACTACTGTGCTGTTGAGAGCAGGATTGCTCGGTTCTTATCCAGGCCTGATACTGCAAAGTTCTCTCTTGCTTCATCAACCTTCTTGCTATACCTCATGTTGATGTTGGCCATGTTGGGCCTGGAAATAAAGCATTTGAAAACCTTTATTAATTAATTGGACATTCGCTCACTGCTTCGCTACTACTCTACTCATCAACTACACCCCTAGACAACAGTAAGAAGGTAACTTAATACGCCGATCCCAACAACAACCAGCGGCTCCTGTGGGGGTAGCGCTACATATATATATATGTATGTATACGCATGTATGTGTGTGTGTATGTATGTATATATATATATATATATGTGTAGCGCATGTGTACTTTATGGTACCAGTGCCAGTTAAATTTAAGGGTAGATCAGAGTGTAGTTAAACTCTGATCCAGATTGTTAAGTGCAAAACAGGGACTCTGTCTCAGCTGGGCTGTGCTGTGGGCTATTCTGTTGCGCTGTGGTGTTCTTCCAGCCCCGGTGCTGCAGGTGGCAGCAGTGGAGTCAAGGTTTGGTTGCTTTTTCCCAGCAGCCAATCAGGAGGGTTTGCCCTCGCTGTTCATGCTGGGGAGGGGTATTTATGAGGCAGACGCCATTGGTTCTGGGTCTTCTTCTTCGAGGGTGGCACCCACCTTTAGGATGACCACATCACGGCGCCCTGGCGTTATGGCCTACCTGGCCGGGGTGTGCGTGCCTCACGGTGTTCCTGGTTCCGGGACCATGTTGGCCCGGAGCATCTGAACAGCGATGGGGACCCAGTGAGTGACTGGGTTCCCACCTTTTAGGATCCCAAGCTGTACTGCTTTTCGGTGGGGAGTCCATCTGAGGAGCGCCATTGAGAGGCTGGCGATCCAAAAGGGCCTTGACAAACCACCGGGGATCGAGGTAGCCGGACACTGAGGGATTGATCACCTATCAGTCGGTACCTGGGCGACAAGTTGAAGGAGATCCAGGTGTAATTCATCTAAGGAGGGATATCTCCAAGAATTCAATCCAGAGAGAGCCTAAATGCCCGATGGTTTTCCTCTAAGCGGATGGTGATGGGTAGAGCATTCCAGAGCCGTGGTCCTTGGACCGAAAATCTTCATTCTCCCTTCGATTTGTAGCGGGATTTAGGAATTTGGAGAAGGTTTTGGTTGGTTGACCGGAGCACGCGCTTGGTGACGTACGGTTTTATTTTCTTGCTTAAGTATTGAGGAGCGTTTCCTTGTGTACATTTGTGGGCGAGGCAGAGCATCTTGAATGTCACCCTGTCCTGTATGGACAGCCAGTGGAGGGACCTCAAGACTGGGGAGACTGATTCCCACGGCTTTTTACCTGTTACCAGTCTGGCTGCCGTGTTCTGGACGACTTGTACAGTAGACGTGCAATCTGGTATTTCGGTAGTCCTAAGTAGAGGGAGTTTGCGTAGTCGAGTCGTGAGTTGATGATTGTTCCAACCACTACCGCTGTGTCCTCTTTCGGGATGAAGGGGATGAGTCTACGTAGCATGCAGAGCAGATGATGAGAACCGCTGACGACTGATCCTATTTGTGCATCCATTGTCATGTCTGAGTCGAAGATGACTCCGAGACTTTTGATTTTTTTGCTTGGCGCGATGGTTTGTCCAAGGATGGTGGGTGGTGTCCATGTGGTCCTAGAAATGGATTTCCTATCTGCGTGAAGGATGAGTAGTTCAGTTTTGGATCCGTTGAGTTTGAGGGAACTTTCGGTCATCCAATTGTCGATCAGTGTGAGGCACTTTCCAAGTTCATGAAATTGGTATTTTTTGTTGGTGATTCGAAGGTAAAGCTGCGTGTCATCCGCATAGGAGTGGTAGCGCAGGTCCTGTTTACTGATGATTTTGAGGAGAGGGCGGATGTAGATGTTGAAGAGTACGGGTGAGAGGGGTGATCCTTGCGGGACTCCGCATGTGATGGTCCGTGTTTCTGATGTAAAACCTCCAAGTTTCACGATCTGGGTGCGATTTCCTAAGAAAGATGCGAACCACGGTAGGGCTGCGTCAGAGACTCCTGCTACTTCTTTTTTTTTGTTTCATAAGCCCTGCCACTTCTTTGAGTCGCGTGAGCAATATGTTGTGATCTACTGTGTCGAAGGCTGCACTGAGGTCCAGCAGCACTAGGAGACAGGATTCTCCGTCATCTGCTGCTTCAAGGGCGTCATCCCATATCTTGAGAAGAGCCGTTTCTGTGCCGTGGCCTGGGCGAAAACCTGATCGTAGAGGATCTAGGAGTTTGTGGTCGTCCAAGTGGGGCTGGAGCTGTTGCACTACTGCTTTCTCCATGATCTTGGAGATCGTGTTCAGGCTTGTTACCGGTCTGTGCTGGTTAGGGTCTTTCGGGTTGAGGTTGGGCTTCTTTAAGAGGGGTTTTATTATGTCTTGCTTGAGGTTGTTCGGAACCATCCCTTCCCTGAATGATTGGTTTATGATGCGCGTTATGATGGGTGCCAATATGTCCGTGCATTCTTTCAAGAGTTTTGTCGGGATGATGTAGTTTGGGGATGTGTTGTCTCGTAGGCTTCCGATGATGTTTTTTGTGGTGTCGATGGTAATTGGGATCAGCTCGAAATTTGTTGATTGTGGACTAGTTTTGTTGATTTCTTCTTCTTGCTGTATCTGAGTGGGGTTGGTGTTTTTTTTCTGTTGAACTGTTGCCCGAATCTTTTTGATTTTGTCGATAAAAAAGTCAGATAGTTCATTACAGAATTCCTGTGTCTCACTTGCAGGGGGCTCCAAACAGGAGGGGTTCATAGCCTTAGAGACTAGTTTAAAAAGTTCCAGTGGACGGTTTAGGGCTTTGGAGATGGTGTTTGCGAAATGGTCTTTTTTGGCTTTAAAGATTGCTTTGTGGTAATTCTTGGTGAGGGTGAGGGTTGTCCTACAATTGTCCGAGTGATAATCCGGCTGCCAGGTCAGTGAGAGAGGCCTGTCCGGGTACGCTAAACCCACTCAGGCAGGAGTGACGCAAAGAAGTGTTATGCTTGGGAGCAGGACTGTTTCCCTATCATCACGCCTGAATCTGCTGTTCTCTCTTCGTTTTCAACTTTACTTTCCTCACCACAAGTTTATTGTTTTTACCCGGCTAGGTAATAAAGAGCACAGCAAAGAGCACCTGTTGCGGACATTCCTTTACTTCTACCAAATGCAATACGCATCATTCACCCCTAGGAATTCGGGGGAGCCATGAGGTAAATGTGCCACCCGAAACAACCAGCAGCTCCTCCGGGGGTAATGCTACATATATATGTGTATTTCAGTATTTGTGTGACAAGACAGTGGTATTTTTCTTGACTAAGATATATATAGATGAAAAACAGATGTTCTTTTCAACCCCCTCCTCCCTCTTCCCATCAAGTAAAGGGAATATGTCGACTGAAAGCCCTGGAATGCGAAGCATGCTTATAGGAGGAAAAAACAGACAGATAGATGAGCCCATCACTGAGCTGCTTCTTTTTTCACTGTTCAGTCATAGGCAGGGGTGGGTCCAGAAAAACATGGGCTCAGAAGAAATGGGTTTAACGATACTTGGAAACAGATTGAAGACTTATAATGGCAGAAAAAGTATACTGTGGGGGGAAATCTCTGGATTGAGGGTAAATATTGCAGCAATAGCTGGTTTTGTTATTTTCTTCTTTAATAGGCTATTTTTATCTAGGTATTTTTTGGCTGGAGTTCTACCTTCATTTAGAAGTGAAATTACAACAAGGATTTTGGTTGCTAAAAATTTTAGTGTATCATGGAGCTGTAATTTTTATTTTTTTCACTTTTTATTTTATTTTTTTTCAGAAAAAAGACCCTCTATTTCATTTTGACTGGCATTTCTTGCCGGATCCACAAACTTGTTGAAAATTCAAGGAAACAGGAATGATTGAAATCCATTGTAACCCCAGAGAATTCTATTCAAAATTTAGTGTTAAATTTTCACTGACACTGTCTACTTAGAATTAGAATATTAAACCTTCTATCAAAATCCTTTTATGTATATCAGTTGATATACAATTAATCTGCTCTCTGGTGAGAGAAGGGGGAAGAGGGAGAAAAGTCGAAAGTGTCAAATTATAATAATTATAAGCAGCTGTTCACTTGCAAGCACCTCTGGCTTACACGGAGAAGTCTGTTACCTTTTTTTTTCCTGTACCCACCTCATTAGACCTGACCTTCCCAGTTGGGGATTTTATTTATTTAATTTTTAAACCCCCCTTCTTTATTATAAGTTGGTTTACTGCAAGATACAACACCTTATGAATGTTTAGCCAAGCTCTGAGGAAAACTGAATTGTGCAGTTCCTTTTCACGGCAAGACCATTTCCATTGTTAACTGTTTAGGGTGATAAAAACAAACACAGGCTTTTTTAAAGGTTAACTCCAGCCAATCTGTCTGGGTTTTTATCAAAAAATTGTGCTACACCACTGCTAAAAGGTCCATATATGACTTTTTTCCCAGTAAGGCCTCGTACACACGATAGGTTAAACAGAGGACAACAATCTGATGGACCGTTTTCATCGGTCAAAACCGATCGTGTGTGGGCCCCATAGGTTATTTAACCATCGGTTAAAAAAAAGCCAACTTGCTTTAAATTTACCAATGGATTCCTAAGCGATAGGTCAAAACCGATCGTTAGTAGGCACAACCATCGGTTAAAAATCCATGCATGCTCAGAATCAAGTCAACGCATGCTTGGAAGCATTGAACTTTGTTTTTTTCAGCACGTGGTTGTGTTTTACGTCATCGCGTTCTGACACGATCGTTTTTTTAACCGGTGGTGTGTAGGCACGACGGACCATCAGTCAGCTTCATCGGTTAACCGATGAAAACGGTCCATCAGACCGTTCTCATCGGATGGACTGATCATGTGTACGCGGCTTAAAAGTCACAATCCAAAAAGTATCCGTCGCATTTTTGAGGATCCAAAACTCCCGCTTCATCGGGGCTTGATTAAAAACAATTTAACTTGGCTTCCAAAGTCCAAACCTCTTCTAGTCCATTCATAGTTACATAGTTACATAGTCAGGTTGAAAAAAGACACAAGTCCATCCAGTTCAACCACAAAAAAATAAACAAGCAAAATAAAAAACACAGTACAATCCCATACACCCAACTCCATACCCACAGTTGATCCAGAGGAAGGCAAAAAAAAACAGCAGAGCATGATCCAATTTGCTACAGCAGGGGAAAAAATTCCTTCCTGATCCCCCGAGAGGCAATCGAATTTACCCTGGATCAACTTTACCTACAAATCTTAGTACTCAGTTATATTATGTACAATTAGGAAATAATCAAGACCTTTCTTAAAGCAATCTACTGAGCTAGCCAGAACCATTGTTTTTAATTAAGCCTTGATAAACAGGGCATTTTGGACCCATGAAATGTGTTGACTACTATTTGGTAGACCTGTGCACATTGAAATATTTTGTTTCGGAATTTCATTTTCATCCAAAAAAAAATATATATTTAGTTTCTTCCGAAATTCGTTTTTATTTATTTTGTTTGGTTAAAAAATGCATTAGTCTGAATATACGAATTAATTAAGGTTGAATCTGTGATTGAAAGCTTATGGTGTCTGTCGGATGTTCTAAGAGGATTCGAAGAAAGTAGCTAAACTGTACGACACTGCAATCGTACATTTCCGGTCAAATGCTCCGCCCACAAGCTTTAGTAGAATTCGAATGTTGTATGACTAGTTATAATTATATTTATTAATTATTATTACTAGTCAACCAACATTAGAATTCTTCTAAAGCTTGTGGGCGGAGCATTTGACCATAAATGTCCGTTTGTGGCGATCGTATGTTTTTAGCTGCTTTGTCAAATCTTCATGTCTCTATATTGTCAAATCTTTACTCTAATCTCGGACTAATAGAGTTAGGTTAGGCACATTCAACCGCAGGTTCGATAGACACAGATCACTATTGTCACCGTCATGTCGAATCTCCTATCTATATCAAACTGTTGTCGCAACAAAACGAAAATAAAGCATTTTTTATGTCGGATCTTTCGGATTCTGCACATTCGTTATAGTTTTTGTTGAAACAAACACAAAAATCCCAGATATTCGGACGAAAATGCATTAGAATGAAAAAGAATGCACATGTCTACTATTTGGATTGTCCCCCTGACTTTTGTTTGAATAAAGTCACATATGGACCCTTTAGTAGAGGTAGGGTGCTTCAATTTACTATACAAGCCAAGTAAACCATGGAGATCCTATGGCAGTGATTGCAAATCTTGGCACCCCAGGTGTTTTGGAACTACATTTCCCATGATGCTCAACAACCCTGATGAGTGCATGAGCCTCATGGAAAATGTAGTTCCAAAACACCTGGAGTGCCAAGGTTCGCCATCACTGTCCTATGGGGTGTAGGAGCTGCCTGCCCGGGAACCAGATCACCTACTTCACCATTAACATAAAATACCAGTATCAATAAAATAACCTTATGGATCCAGCCCTATTTTTTCCCACTTACCTCCCTTCTTATTCCAATGATATCAATTACAGTATTCCATACAGTCAGGTCCATATATATTTGGACACGGGCAACGTTTTAGATTTTTTCAGGTATTTACCAAAACATATTCAAGCTATAGGTATATAATGGATATGGCCTGAAATGTGCACACTCTCAGGTTTAATTTGAAGGTATGTACATCCAAATCGGAAGAAGGGTTTAGGAATTACAGCTCTTATGAATAACCATCCCCCCCTTTTCAAGGGACCAAAAGTAATTGGACAATTGAATCAAAGCTGTTTCATGGCCAGGTATTAGCTAATGATTGGGAGCTGGTGAAACTGGCTCCCAATCATGTGACAGTCAATTACAAAAGTCATGTGATCAAGGGGTTAATCTTTTCTTTGGCACTTATAAAGTCCCGTTTACACAACTACTTAAAGGAGTTGTAAAGGCAGAAGTTTTTTTTAATCTTCTGTGTTTAGAAGCCTCCCCAGCACCCCTAAGTACTTTCCTGAGCCCCATAGGAAGGGGCATGGTCAGGTAGCACACCAGCACCTTTGCTTCATTGAGCTGGGTGTTTAGGTGTGCTCCTGCCCCTTTAAAGGAGGACTGGGTCACCCCCAGTCACCTGCCCCTTATCTATTGATTAGCACTCCTGTGCTCCTACTGACAAGACTTTAAAATTCATAGTTAGGACTGCAGTACACAGAGAGCCTTGACGGGGCGTGCAGCTTACACAGGTATTTGCAAATGTGTGCAACTAAACCTCTGTTTTTAATTTATACAGCTAGACAGGTTAATTTGGTTTGTTGCTTTTTTTGTTTGGTAACTTTGAGCCTGGTTATTATGGAAACATTTTTTATATTTCATATATATATATTTAATTGCATATGGCTAAAAACGCATCTCATTTAAAGTCCCAGAACCTCCCCCCCTTCTATCCTTACCTGAGCACCATCGATGTCCACACGTGTCTTAGCTGTCTCGGACTCTCCTCCTGATTGGCTGAGACATAGCAGCTGTGCAATTGGCTGCCACAGATGTCAATCAAAGTCAGTTAGCCAATCAGAATTGAGAGGGGGCGGGATCGGGTTAAAAAAAATGTTAAAAACCAAAACTTCCTATCCTTTATGCCAAGGAAGCTGCCATCCTAGCTTTTGTTAAGTATGCAATTGTCATTAATCTGCACACATGATCAGTTAATGGCCTTGTCAGTTCAGTTGAGAAGACATGCAAAATGCAGTCTTAATTACAGTTATCATTCATGACATGCCTTGAATTAAACTTTTGAGGAAACCTTTAAATTGATTGGTATATATTTGTTTTAAAGTATAACTAAAGGCAAAGCTTTTTTTTAAGCTTTGGCTAGAATGGAGAGGGATTTAGAACCCCTGTCAACTTTAATTGGTGTCTGTGTCCCCATTAAGGAGATGCCCCCCTCTCTATGTGTCCTGTTTACCATTATCATTAAAAGTAAAAGAAAATCCAAATTTTTGGGTTGTCCTTTGAAAAGTAATAGAGGGGAAATATTCCAATGGGGACACTAGTTCTGTTGACCTGGGGGGCCCAAGAAATGCCTTTAATTTGCAGGGATTTCCTCTCACTTCCTGTTTGGCTATGAGATAGGAAGTGAAGGGAAATCTCTGCAATGGAACACAGTTTTCGAAAAAAAATCAGGGGTTAACTTATAACCAATAGATTAGAAAAGGGGGGGGGGAAGGGAGGTAACAAACTTTAGAACTTTTAAGGTGTTATGTATAGAGACTAGAAAGTTCACTTACACAATATAAAAAATAGAATTGTATTACAAAGATAAAAAACATGAGAACAATGTTTCATCCATATCAAAAATCACTCATTCTATAAAGAGGCATAAATTACAGACACTGCTACTCAACATGTTTTGCTCAATAGAGCTTCCTCGGGAGATTCCGGTGTGGCATTTTATATGCTGTGGACAACAAAGAATACTCATGTTGGTTATTGTTGATACAAACATATATTTATCAACATATTGGCATAAATGTAATATGCAGATATTAGAGAAATAGACTGAATATCATTGTGGGGCATTGAAAATGTATAGATATTGGGAAAAAAATAACCTTACACGAGCTGCTATGAGAAAAAGAAAGGGCCAAGGGGGTGCCACATCCAATTGAACTATAAATTGAAAGCTTAGGACTAATGTGGGCGGACTTTACAGGTACCAGAAGGAATTAACCAAAATTTGAAAAAATATATCATTTTAATTATACATCATAATAAAAAAGTTACAAAAAATTCATATTAAAAACATACAGATGTTGATTCTCCATGGGAGTAACACAATGATTAACAATCCCCTATTGATACATATAAGCTGCTATGAATTAATATATAACTTGAGATTTAGATAAAAAAAGTCCCATGTGTGCACAAGATGTCCCATTTTTAAGATGTCCTTCAGTGCTTGCAGAAGAAAGCAAAGCTAATGATGAAAATGTTTCTCTTTGTTGTTTACAGCATATAAAACGCCACACCTGGATCTCCTGAGGAAGCTCTATCGAGCAAAACATGTTGAGTGGTAGTGTCTGTAATTTATGCCTCTTTATAGAACAAGTGATGTTTGATATGGATGAAACATTGTTCTTTTATCTTTGTAATAACATTCTATTTTTTATATTGTGTAAGTGAACTTTCTAGTCTCTATACATAACACCTTTAAAGTCCTGAGGTTTGTTACCTCCCTTGTCCCACTCTTTTCTAATCTCTAGTTTATTGGGATGTGGCGTTTCAATTTTATTCCCCTGTCTTGTCTATTAAATACATTAAAGTGGATGTAAACCCGAATTTTTATTTTTTTTGATGTCACAATGTACAGTATAAGATTTCCTATCATCTGTGCCCAGTCTTGCCACACAGAGTTAATTCACCTCTGAGCAATCCTCTTTTATTGTTCAGTGAAATAAAACGGACTTACATAGAAAAACCTTAGTCCATTCTGCCCCCTTGCTGTGAGTGACAGGTTATTTACATATCTCATGCACTAGCCTGGAGACAGGAATTATTTTTTAATTCCCACCCCTACTCCTTTTCTGAAGTCATGTAGTTAGCTTTCTGGATTTTTACTGGATGTTGGTGATCATAGCAGAATTGAGTCTAAGGAATACACAGGAAAAATGCATGTTGACAAGGGGAGTGTAGAGGAGGGCGGGGCAGTCTACTGACATCATGACTCCACCCACAGAGCTCCAGACAACAGATCCACCCACAGAATCTGCAGTTTTTCAGTTCTAATAACAGACAGAGGGGAGACATTTGACTGGTAAGGATACATGCAGGTGGCATGCATATTTTTTTAGATCAGCACTAGGGATGAGCTTCGTATTCGAGTCGAACTCATGTTCGACACGAACATTGTATGTTCGTGTTCGATCGTTCGTCGAAATACGAACAAAACAGGTCGTTCGCGCCAAATTCGAGTTACGTTTCACAGACCATAATTCACTGCGGCATCGCTGGCTGATGATTGGCCAAGCATGCACTATGACCAGCATGCTTGGCCAATCACAGCACGCAAAAAAATGGAGAGAGACATAGTTGGCCAAAGCCAGGGTGGCTTTGGCCAATTATGTCTCAGGGGGTTTAGTACACGCCCCACACTATATAAGGCCACCTGCAGGGCGGCCTTGTGTTGTGTGTTGCGGCAGTTAACAGAGAACAGAGAGAGACAGAGAAAGTGTCATTTTTTGCAGGTAGATAGAGCAGGCAGGCTAGTCAGTTAATGTTACAGTGTGTAGAGGATATATATACATCCTAGGTGTTGTACATATATTTATACACTGTATTGTTTAGCTAGATCACTTCTTCCTAATTTACTGACAGGCAGGTGATTGTGCTATTTAAAGACGCTATCACAGGCATAGTATAGACACCCAGCTATATATTTTTTTTATTTAAGCATCATTAAAATCACTGCTCCTGATGCAGGAGCAGTGATTTTAATGATGCTTAACCCTCCTCTTGTGTTAGGATGAGAACCGACCCATTTTCAGGTTTTGAATGTCTATAAGTATCACATAAATTTGTTTATTGCATCAAGATTTGTTTACTTTGTCAGGAACCTCTATTTAAACAATGTACTAGAAAAAGAATCCTTTTCACTAAATTATAAAATACTGTGGTGAAAATTAAGACGTTTATGGTGTTAGCCACTTCCAGACCTTAGGTGTTTTTCAGATTTGGTATGGCGTCAAACTTTTACCCTTAAAAATCTCGATAGGCGACGTTTAAAAAATTCTATAGGTTGCATTTTTTGAGCTACAGAGTAGGTCTAGGGCTAGAATTATTGCTCTCGCTCTAACGATCGCGGCGATACCTCACTTGTGTGATTTGAACACCGTTTTCATATGCGGGCACTACTCGCATATGCGTTCGCTTCTGCGCGCGAGCTCGTCGGGACGGGGCGCTTTAAAAAATATGTTTTTTGTTTTCTTATTTATTTTTATTTATTTTATTACTTTTTACACTGAAAAAAAAAATTTGATCACATTTATTCCTATTATAAGGAATGTAAACATTAGTGTTGAGCAGAATATGCCATATTCGATTTCGCGATATATCTCGAATATATATTCGAATATTCGAGATATATTCGCTAAATTCGAATATTCGTGATATTTTATCGAAATTAAATGATTGCGATTTTTCGCTATTGCGAATGCGAAAATAATTGCGATTTTTTGATAACTGCGGTAGGAGCACTCTGATTGGCTCAGAATATTCGTGATATTTTATCGAAATATCGCAACATGCGAATGCGATATTTATTGCGCAATTTCGAGAAATGCTGGAGGAGCGCTCTGATTGGCTCAGAATATTCGTGATATTTTATCGAAATATCGCAACATGCGAATGCGATATTTATTGCGCAATTTCGACAAATGCTGTAGGAGCACTCTGATTGGCTCAGAATATTCGTGATATTTTACAATACAAAATAATTGCGAATATTCGGCAAATGCGGAAGGAGCACTCTGATTGGCTCAGAATATTCTTGATATTTTACAATACAAAATAATTGCGAATATTCGGCAAATGCGGAAGGAGCACTCTGATTGGCTCAGAATATTCTTGATATTTTACAATACAAAATAATTGCGAATATTCGGCAAATGCAGAAGGAGCACTCTGATTGGCTCAGAATATTCTTGATATTTTACAATACAAAATAATTGCGAATATTCGGCAAATGCGGAAGGAGCACTCTGATTGGCTCAGAATATTCTTGATATTTTACAATAGAAAATAAAAAGTGTTTTGCATTGGTGGTGATTCTTTACTCTATCCATCTGTCACAGCCGTTTGTCAATCAAACACCTTGAAGATTGAACACGTTCATGCTGCATGCTTTGGACTTTTTTTCACTTCACATATCAAAGACATTTTTATGAAAGATTATTTTTCTATTATTGGGACTATATTTCTTTATATATCTGTTTCACTGTGTATTTCACAAGTTATTTGCGCTTGCTTATTTTATAATTTGCCCACATGTCTTGTCACTAGACATATTTTTTATTCTTGTAGAGCGACTCCATTTTCTGTCTTGTATTAATTTATGTTGTATAACATTTTTGAGTTGCTGCTGTATTCTCCCCTTTTTTAAGGTATGCGCAATTTTTTCCTTCTTACAAAAAATAATAATATCAAACATACAAATATTCATAACAGAAACATACAAAAAAGCCCCCCCCCTTTTGCATCAGAGACAATCAGAGTTCTCCTACCACAGTTATCGAAAATTCGCAATCATTTTCGCATTCGCAATAGCGAAAAATCGCAATTTTTTTTTTTTCAATTTGGCAACATAAAAGGATCGCCTCAGCTTAGCTACTCGGCCCAGGGTCTCTAATCATACCAGCAATGCTTTTAGACGTCGATAGGATGTGATCTGTTTTAAAAATCAAATTGAAAAAATGCGAATATTCGGAATTGCGAATATTCACCGCGAAATTCGAAATATAGCGCGATTTCTCGAATATGCTATATTCGAGTCGAATATTCGCAATGCGAATATTCGTGAGCAACACTAGTAAACATCCCTTATAATAGAAAAAAGCATGACAGGTCTTCTTAAATATGAGATCTGGGGTCAAAAAGACCTCAGATCTCATAATTAGACTAAAATGCAAGAAAAAAAAATATTGAAACTGTCATTTTTTCAAATGACAAAAAAAAAATGTTTCTTTAAGAGGCTGGGCGGGACTGACGTTTTGACGTCACTTCCGCCCAGCAGAGCTATGGGGACGGGTGAAGGAGATTTTTCCTTCAGTCTCATCCCCAGTCAGCAGCCGAACGCACCCGATCTCCTCCGCCGCTACCGACGGCTCCAGTAAGCGGCGGAGGGAGCGGGAGAGCGGCGGGAGGGGGGGCCCTCTCCCGCCACCGATAACGGCGATCTCGCGGTGAATCCGCCGCAAAGACCGCCGTTATCGTGTACAGGACCGCGCACACTAAAGATGGATACCTCGGTTGTGGCAGCAGCTGCTGCCGTTACCGAGATATCCATCTTTAAAAATAGGACGTACATCGTCGTGCGCAGGTCTGGAAGTGGTTAGGGTCAATTCTGACCCAGTTATAATATAGGATTATAGGACACTAATAAGTGCCAAAACTGAAATCATAAACACTCTCTCTGCTTAGTAACACTGACAGCCAATCACCTCGCAACCCTGTGAGCTGTAGTTAGGGAGGGGCCTATCTCTTTACTTTATTTAGAGAAGCAGACAAGCAGGCAAAGAATCATAGGACCAATACATTTCAGAGTTGCTGAGGTTTATTTTACCATTTTTTAAATTTGAAAATGAGAGGTATGCTATCAAAAGAAAGGTCTAAGGGGTCACACCAAAAATATTAAAACCAATCTTTTCAAGGATAAAGAAGCCTAACAAGGTAACCAAGAGGTAAGAAACAAATTGGATGATAAATAATTGTTCAGAGGGTATTTCATGGCTGATTTAAGACACGGGTCAAAACCGACCCGTTAACATCATGGATAGTAACAGAAAGCTAACATAAGAGCAGGGTTAAATAAAAAAATAAAAAAAATGAAAAATTCCTTTAAATATTGTACCTGCTGGGTGTCTATAGTATGCCTGTGAAAACGTCTTTGAGAACCCGGGTCTTGCCCGAGGGAACATGTATCAATGGAAAAAACTTTTAAAAACTGTCGTTTTTTCAGGAGTCCTGAAAAAAACAACCGTTTTTGAAACTTTTTTTCCATTGATACGTGTTCTCTGGGGCAAGACCCGGGTTCTCAAAGACGTTTTACGACAATAACTTGCACATTAGGCTTTAAAATTAGCACTTTTGAATTCGAACGTTCGAGTCCCATAGACATCAATGGGGTTCTAAATATTCACGCAAACATTCGGTCCGTTCGAAGGTTCTGGAGCGAACCGAATGGGGGGGGGGTGTTCGGCTCATCCCTAATCAGCACTATGGCAGTAGTTTAGAAAGGATGAGAGTGGGTTTACATCCACTTTAAATCAATGGGTTTAGTTCTGCTTTTAGGCAATAACATGTGAGTAATGTAATGACGTTCTGATTCTTTCGGCAACTGGTGACGCGTTGTATGCGACCATCGGAAGGCTGTCAATCAAGTAGAACCGCCCATTCCCGAAGATCCCATCCCATTGACAACGACCAATGACGAAACGTGTCTGGGAGGACGTGCAGTGATGTCATCACGTTAGGAGGAAGGGCTCCGCTCTGTGTGTTTGCCGGCCGGCAACAAGATTTTAAACGCTCGTTTTTCTTTTATAATATGTGAGTCATTTTCCATTACCTTTTAAAATAAACCTTTATCCTTGCAGAATTACACTATGTCTGCCATTTTTTAATATGTGACCGTGCGGTGGTGTATCCGTCATGCCTGCGGGATGCAAATGCTGGTTCTGATCCAGGGAGTGGGATCTCTCCCCAAAGGCCGCGGCTGGGTTACAATCGAATGTTGTTAATGATTATCTATCTGGTAAGCTGCTTAACATTAGTGGTGGTGGGTTCTCACTGCAATAAGTGTGCTGTGGAATCACGGTGGTGATTGGATTATCTCATGCTCGACAGGACCCTGCTTATGTTGGAAGAAATATTAACTTGTTGTGTATCAACATAGCCCTTATTGAGGGTTAAGATACTCATTTTGTTTGGACTTTTGGATCATTCTGAGTCCGGGTGCTATGGCGCAGTTCTAAACCCCGTTTGTTTTCACCTATGTAATTTAGTGCATCTGCACCAGAACTGCTGCCTCCCTATCTATGTGTGTTTAATGTGTCAATTGATTTTTATTGAACACCATCTGTTGATAAGCGCAATTTTTTTCTGTTATAATGTGAGTAATGTACAGTACTTAGTCCAAAATTCTCATGGACTCGGAAAAACAGAGCCCAGAGATGTTGGTGCCAACCTGCATCGAAGCAAGGCCAAAAATGATGGGTAGACTGCCTGGGAGTTTGGAACATCTTGAAAGATACAATGGAGCATTGATTGTTATTTTGTTATTGCTTCATAAAGTTCTAAATTAGGTTATCTAGCTTTTAGCCTCTTTTGAAAACCTCTTAAAAACTCAAGTGACTTTATCAAACCCATAGCACATCCTAATAATGTACTATACCTTACAAAAGGAAGTTCTTCAACATGATCCGATGTGTCACTGATTACCAGCGTATTGACCTCCTGCCATCCCATGAATAATGGCTCATCTTGCAAAAAGGCTTCCAGTATTGGCCGGATACGTACAACAGGTTCACTTTAAAACTGCCAATTACCCTCTCAAGTTCCCGTGTTAACTTATGCTGTTTCTCATTTATTTCCTCTCCACTGATGTAACTCACATGCCACTTTCTTGTCTTTAAAAGAAGGAGGAAAAGTGTGGATTATTGATTTGCTTCAGAACAGAAGACCATCCTAAAAGCCCCGATGAATTGTCACTCATTATTGAAATTACTGAACACTAATTAAACTGGCAGCTGAAGTCCCAGCAGACTGTGCTCAGCTGAAGCTGCGATTCAGACACTTGGACAGTGGAGCAGGGAAAGCATTTACCTCTAGCAGCATTTCAATACCGTTTGCATTCATCTCTGTAAGTTAGGGAGCACGTGTGTGTGTGTGTGATGCTAATGATCCAGGAGGGTTGCGGTCACAAGGTTACAAACTAAAGAGCATTGGTCAAGGATGTTCGGAGATGTACGGCACGTTGCTCTGTGCTATGAAAGCAGATGTAATCCCAACCACGGAAATCTCTTATAAGCTTCAACAGGCTAATGTCATTTCAAAAGTCAATTTTCCATCTTATTAAATCTGCGGCTTTGATTAAAAAAATTACCCAGGTGATCCTGCTATCCTTATTTAGGAAATTTCCTGTGACAATGCTTTGCCCCGGTTCCCAATTGCATTCCTGGATTGTCACCAGGGGCGGACTGACAACTCATGGGGCCCCCGGGCAATAGAAGAATATGGGGCCCCCCAGGCTTACAGATGGCCACCACACCAGGAGGCAGTGCAGAGGCAGGGAAGCTAAAATCTTGGGTTTTTCACATCAAAAACATGTGGGTTTCGGACATATCAGGGACAGATATAAAAAAAAAAAAAAAAAGATTTTTACATAGTGTACTGGGCGGCCTGGCAACCCTGATGGGACCCTAGTGCCCGAGAGCCCCAATGGTCAGTCCGCCCCTGATTGTCACCCTGTCACATGTACTTCAGAAGATGCAGAAGTGGCTGAAAAGGACTGAAGGAGAACAGATGCACCGAAATGGTGAAAAAAGGTAAACGTATTTCTAAGGGAAAAAAAAAATTGTAATTACCATATTTATCGGCGTATAATGCACACTTTTTTCCCTAGGTGCGCGTTACTTTTTTTTTTATTATTTTTTTTTTTGTATTTTGTGTATTTTGTGCGTGTACTCGAGAGAGGAGCCGGACTGCAGGAGTTGGGAGTAGGCAGGCCTCCCCCAGAGGCAATCTGCCACCTTTCTCCATGCCCCGGGTGGCAATGGCGGGTGTGTGAGGGGGTCCTCCCACACAGCCCGCCCTACCTGCTCCGCTTTGAAGCCCAACGGGGCAGAGGGACTCCCTGTAAGGGAGTGAGAGGATCTAGCCCGCTCAACCAGCCCCGTTAGTCCTTCGCCTCTCTTTCGAGTGCGTGTAAGTGTGGTGGTTTTTGTGGGAGGGGGGTGGGTGTACTAAGCACAGGCTTACCTCGCATAGCACACCCACCGGGAGCTGGGCTGAGACCACCAAACTCAATTCACATGTAGCCGAGACCGGGATCCGAACCCCTAGCTGCAGAGGTGAATGGCTTGTCAGCGCAGTGCCAATCGCGTTGAGCCACCGCAGCTCCCATAGGTGCGCGTTATACGCCGATCCCTGCCGTCTCCGAGGGAAGAGGAGGAACGAGTGCCGCTGAATTACAGAGCCGCGATCTACTGTGTACCGGACGCTCCGTCACTCACAGCCACGCCTCCTGGCCCCGCATTGGGCAACTGTCTATCATATGAGCAGGGCCAGGAGGTGTGGCTGTGAGTGACAGAGCGCCCGGTACACAGAAGATCGTGGCTCTGTAATTTAGCGGCACTCGTTCCTCCTCTTCCCTCGGAGACAGCAGGGATCTGACACTGGCGAGTAGATGAGTCTATCAAGGAACAACATGTACAACGGCCATTGACCAAGGATGCCACCATGTAGGAGACCCAGCTGCTTCACTGTTTATTTGAATTTTCTGCTTAACAAATATTGATCAGCACAGCTCAGACTTGGCTTATTTCTATGTTAATTTGGTATTTACAGTATTAACTACTCGTTGAGCCTTGTTCCTCCTAAGCCTAATTTTTCTGAATCTTGTGACTTAGGTTAGCAAGATATTACCAATACTCCTGTCTATGTCTGTAGATACAGTAGATACTTCAAGCTGTTCCTCCAGGAAAACAATACTAAAGCATTTTGTTTATATATCACTTGTGGTCTAATTCAGCGGCACTCGCTCCTCCTCTTCCCTCAGAGACAGTTCAAATTTCTTTATTTAAAATGTTTTTTTCCTTAAACTTCCCTCCTAAAATTGGGGTGTGCGTTATACACCGAAAAATACGATATGTATGATACTGTGGGGTTCATTTACTAAACCTGTAGAGCGCAAAATCTGGTGCAGTTGTGCATGGCAGCCAACCAACTTCTAACTTCAGCTTGTTTAGTTAAAGTGGATGTAAAGCCACTCTCATCGTTTCTAAACTACTGCCATAGTGCTGATCTTTAAGGATTTGGATGCCTCCTGCATGTAGCCTTACCGGTCTAATGTTTCCCCTCTGTCTGTTATAAGAACTGAAAAACTGCAGATTCTGTGGGCGGATCTGTTTTCTGGAGCTCATGGTTGGAGTCGTGATGTCAGTAGACTCCCCGCCCTCCTCTACACTCCCCTTGTCAACATGCATTTTTTCCTATGTATTCCTTACACTAAATTCTGCTATGATCACTAACATTCAGTCGAAATCCAGAAAAGTGTCTGGCTGCAAATGGGCACAGTGAGGCTGCAGATGGGCACATTGATGCTGCAAATTGGCTTTTCCACTTACAGTAGCTGCTGCATTTCTCACCCTAGGCTTATACTCATTATACTTATTTTGAGTTGGAGTTTTATCTTACAATGTTTAAATAAATAGGCTGTTGTGGCCATTTTACTCCAAAACTAAGGTGTGGTCTCATTATTTTAGAGGTTAAGTATGGGGTGGAGTGTAAAGGTCATAATAGTAAAAGTAAGGTGGGTACCTCTGGACTACACTAGTCAAGAGCCAGGAGGAAAAATAGCGTAAACATAGAACCCAAAAGAGAGAGGAAGAGAGCACTATAGTCAGGTCTGCCCTGAATTTCTCAGAGTGTTGTTTTAATGGTGGCAACAGTGGATAATGTCTGTGCAATGTGTGCTGAAACTGCCACTGAGAGTTACCAAGTATTATTTAAAAAATATTGAAATCGTAGCCTAAAATCTTTTTTTTCCCCTTTCAATTATATTATAATACATATCCATGCCCATATATGTAAATTATTCCAATTTAACATTTTGTATTATATTGTTTCAATACAAATGTGTTTGAATATATATTTGAATATGTTTCCTTTCATTTTTCTACCATAAAAAATAATAAAAATTCAGCGTATATAAATAACAATGTTGAAAATGTTAAAGCCTGTATTTGATTTTACATGTACTTTAATGTTGATGACATGACTATTGCTGTATACATTTGGAATCTCCTACTGTGTCTTGTGAGTAAAACAGCACGTTGAGTAAACTGTAAGAAGATGGGAACACAAGCTGTCCCCTCCATCCAGCTTCTTCAGGAGGCCAGACTGTTTTATCCGTTCCTTGCTCTGATGTGCTCCATACAGATGTGTCTTGCATTATTGAGGCCACTGACGTGCATCAAAGACTCCCAAAGCTGTCAATTTAGCACAAGGACACTGCACTGGCCAGCATGCGCCGTTCTTTTGGCAGGCCTTTCCTTCATTAACATGTGAAACAAAAAGATGAGCAATTGTCACCCTCATTTACTTATTTGTTAATGTGTGTTCTGTGTGTGTAATTCTTCTCTTGCAAAATACACAAAGTGGTGATGAATACCTCCAATATAACTAAATTATTCAGACCCTGATATACTTTACAGGGGAACAATCAATGGTCTTCATTTAAAGAATGTGCCAACTTTGTCTGCTGCCATGGTTACTTTATGAACCAACACTGTATGTGTGTAAGTTGGAAAAATGTTCCAATATCTGTAAAGAACTGTTTGTAAACCTCTTAACATATCCAGTCCCCCCAACATTTCTTGTTGGCTTTTGTTAGGCCCCGTACACACGAGGAGACATGTCCGATGAAAACGGTCCGCGGACCGTTTTCATCGGACATGTCTCCTGGGAGCTTTTGGTCTGATGTGTGTACACACCATCAGACCAAAATCCCCGCGGACAGAGAACGCGGTGACGTAGAAGACACCGACGTTCTCAAACACGGAAGTGCAATGCTTCCACGCATGCGTCGAATCAATTTGACGCATGCGTGGGATTTCGGGACGCTGGTTACACGTCATAACCAGCGGACATGTCCGATTAGGTGTACTAACCATCGGACATGTCTGACGGACATGTTTCCAGCGGACAAGTTTCTTAGCTTGCTAAAAAACTTTTGTCTGCTGGAAACCTGTCCGCTAGGCCGTACACACGGTCGGACATGTCCGCGGAAACTGGTCCGTGGACCAGTTTCAGCGGACATGTTCGACCGTGTGTACGCCGCCTTAGAGTCAGAAGCCCTAGATCCTTTGTCAAAATCTTGGCATTGACTTTCAATCATAGGGGACACCAAAAGCTATGAGAACCTGACAACATTTTTAATCATTCCTTAAAGTGGATGTATACCCACTCTCATCCTTTCTAAACTACTGCCATAGTGCTGATCTAAAAGGATATAGATGTCTCCTGCATGTATCCTTACCTGTCAAATGTCTCCCCTCTGTCTGTTATAAGAACTGAAAAACTTTCTGCTATGATCACTAACATCCAGTCAAAATCCAGAAAAGTAACCTCATGACTTCAGAAAAGGAGTGGGGTGGGAATTAAAAAATAATGCCTGTCTCCAGGCTAGTGCATGAGATATGTAAATAACCTGTCACTCACAGCAAGGGGGCGGAACGGACTAATGTTTTTCTCTGTAAATCCATTTTATCTCACTGAACAATAAAAGAGGATTGCTCAGAGCTGGATTAACTCTGTGTGGCAAGACTGGGCACAGATAATAGGAAATCTTATACTCTACATTGTGACATCAAAAAATAAATAAATTCGGGTTTACATTCACTTTAATCGGATTTTCCAACAACAATTGTGTGATGGAAAGGTTTGTCGGATAATCTGACCGTTTGTACACTCCATCGAACAATTGTTGACGGAATTTCCGACAACAAAGGTTTTATAGCAGGCTTTCAAATTTTCCGACAACAAATGTGTCTTTTTGGATTATCCGATCGTGTGTACACAAGTTCGTCTGAAAAAAATCCAAAGTACAAACACGCATGCTCTGAACCAATGCTCACCATAGCACAAGATTATCAGAAGTTGCCCAAAGGGTGGCGCAAAAGATCTAAAAAAAAACACATTGTTTCGTGTATGTTATAATTGGAAGTATACCGTGCTAATCCAATCTAACATCTAAACCCTAAGTAAATAAAAATAAAATAAAAACCAGCGGCAGCTCTGCCGTGAGAAAACCCACATCAAAATACAAATATAGTAATAAAAAAGCTGCATTAAAAATAATAAACAAATTGGCATATGACAAATACTTGAAACCATCACACGAATGCAATGAAATAATCAGAAGATTTCTTGGGGATTGATCCAGAAATCTATATGGATAAATGACAGTGATGAAAGAAACAAATACTATAAATAAATAGTCTCTGAAAAGTGATGTGAAAGTCCATATATGAGGTACAGGGATGAAATAGATCGAACACTTGCAGGTGCAATAAGAATAATGGAAAGGTGAACCTCAGAGTTGACACCACAAACTCGTGATCCACCACCACCTGAATTTACTGCTTACCAAAGGGCAAGCTATAAAAAGCCTGTATGATGATCAATCTCCAGGTCTCTGCCGAACTCTGATGGACAGGGGTAGGTACAGGACCAGACTGGATGTACTTGAATCACCAGGCACCCAGGGGAATCACCAGATGTAAACCCAAAATGCAAGAATGCTCAATAGTAAAGCACGGGGGGTTATTTAGATTAAAAACTACACTTATAAACAGATGAGATAAAAAGCGTCCGTAATAATAATAAGAGAGCCGGTCGGGATGCGGGCGCCTGTCCACTAGCGATGACATCAGCGCGTCAACCTCCCGACGTACGTTTCGTCTCAGATAAACGTTGTCTTGGAGAACGGGCGACGCACTGACTCATCGCATTTTATGTTAAGATACAGAACCATGCCTCGATATGAGTCTCTGGCAGCGGAACCATTTTGCTTCCTGGTAAAGATAAAAACTCCCTAACGTAAAAACTATTTAGTCAATGAGACTATGGACAGAGAAACGTGTATGTTAGCTGAAAAAGTTCTGCCGTCAGTATGCACAAAATTCCACGGATTTGTCCGTTGGAAATCCGATCGTGTTTACAAGGCTTTAGTCTTCTAAAAAAAAGAAAAAGTTCCTATGGTGGCCTTTTACACTTTTAGAAGACCCTTCACATCCTGTTTCAATGACTACACAGGAAGTGAAGAAAACCTGTTAGCATAAGGGAGAGACAGCAAGAAGAACCCGATAGAAGCTTGGGCGTCAAGAAATTACAGATCTTGCTGGTTTCAAACAGTTAAAGTGTTTCTCTAGGCAAAAACGCTTTTTTTTGTATAATGTGAGGAGAAGAGAAGGTAAAGCGGAATTCCAAGTATGGATATTATATATAAATATTTACACTGGTCCAGCTTGCCATTCACACAATGCTTTGCACTTTCTGAATGAATATGAAGCATTCTTTAATTGGACAATGTGGAGAGGCAGGGCAACAAGGTCATGCTCTTCACCTCATCCAATCAGAGAATGCTTTGCATTTTATCAAAAAATGCAAAGCAGTACTTGAATGGCACCTGGTATAGGGCATTGGCGCTCAGTATTGGGGCATCAGCCAGGTATGGTAAAATATTTATACCTGGATTTTAGGAAATGTTTGATTGAGGATAAATTGATAATTGTTTTCGGCCATAGTTACGAGGAAAATTGAAAGTGAAGAATGGAAAGTTTTTCCTGTTTTTTTTATCTGAATAGTTCTAATTGTTAATCTTGTCCTCAGCTGGAAAAAGTGTTCCTATTGTAAGGCACATATACTATCTAGAAATAGAACTTTTGTGGTCACAAACATTCATTCTTCTATAGCATGGGTCTTCAAACTACGGCCCTCCAGGTGTTTAGGAACTACAATTCCCATCATGCCTAGTCATGTCTGTGAATGTCAGTGTGTTACAATGCCTCATGGGATGTGTAGTTCTACAACAGCTGGAGGGCCGTAGTTTGAGGATCCCTGTTCTATAGGAACCTAATCCCAATCCTAAATAGATCCTAATCCAAATATATACAGTATGGGCCAGATTCAGGTAGGAGATACGACGGCCTATCTCCAGATACGCCGTCGTATCTCAGAGTGTGCGGCGTCATATCTATGCGCCTGATTCTTAGAATCAGTTACGCATTGATTTGACTAAGATCCGACCGGCGTAAGTCTCTTACGCCGTCGTATCTTAGTTGCAATTTTAGGCTGGCCGCTAGGTGGCGCTTCCGTATGTTTACGCGTCGAATATGCAAATTAGGTAGATACGCCGATTCAGAAACGTACGTTTGCCCGGAGCATTTTTTTACGTCGTTTGCGTTAGACTTTTCCGGCGTAAAGTTACCCCTGCTATATGAGGCGTATCCTATGTTAAGTATGGACGTCGTTCCCGCGTCAAATTTTGAAAATTTTACGTCGTTTGCGTAAGTCGTTCGCGAATAGGGCTGTACGTAAGTTACGTTCACGTCTAAAGCATTGACGATTTGCGGCGTAATTTCGAGCATGCGCACTGGGATTCTTTCATGAATGGCGCATGCACCATTCTTAAAAAAACTTCAAATACGTGGGGTCACCATTAATTGATATAAAACACGCCCACATCATTAACATTTCAATTAGGCGGGGCTTACGCCGGACCACATACGTCACGCCGCCGTAACTTAGGGCGCAATTTCTTTCTGAATACGGAACATGCACCCTAATTTACATCGGCGTAACGTATCTGAGATACGTTACGCCCGCCCATAGATACTCCATTGTATCTGAATCTACCCCTATGTATGTATATAGATAGATAGATAGATAGATAGATAGATAGATAGATAGATAGATAGATAGATAGATTTATTTAATATATCCCTAACTACCTTACTGGCTGATGGACATTATATATATATATATATATATATATATATATATATATATCCATATATACTCGAGTATAAGTCGACCCGAATATAAGCCGAGGCACCTAATTTTACCACAAAAAAATGGGAAAACTTATTGACTCGAGTATAAGCCTAGGGTGAGAATGCAGCAGCTACTGTAAGCGGAAACAAGGGTCAACAATGCCCATTTGCAAGCCTCACTGTGACAATTGCAACCTCACTGTGCCCAACCTCAGTGTGCTCATTGCAACCTCACTGTGCCAACCTCACTGTGCCAACCTCACTGTGCCCATTGCAACCTCACTGTGCCAACCTCACTGTGCCCATTGCTACCTCAATGTGCCAACCTCACTGTGCCCATCCTCACTGTGCCCATTGCAGCCTCACTGTGCCCGAGTCAGTGTACCTAAAATTGACAGGCTGTGGGCGTCCATTCATTGTTTAAAAATCACTGTCTCCTCCTGGTCCCTTCCATGATAGGCATTTCTCAGCAGACACAGTTCCGCCTATCATGTACGCTCTCTCATTCTCGGACTCAGTTTCCCAGCAGACACTGTGTTCAGTGTTCCGCCAATCACGGACGTCCTCTTGATCGAGGATGAAAAGACGTAAAGATGAAAAGATAGGCAGAACTGTGTCTGCTGAGAAACGCCTATCACGGGAAGGGACCAGGAGGAGACCGCGAGTTTTAAACAACGGACGCCCGCAGCCTGTGAATAATTTCAGGTACACTGAATGAATGAATGAAAAACTTGTATAGCGCTACATATGCAAACTGAATTGCCTCAAGGCGCTTGGTATCCATTTCCTTTTAATTTTGGCCTTCAGAATTTTCAGCCTTAAAAAGGGCTGAAAAACTTGTCTTATACTCGAGTATATATATATATATATATATATATATTTATATATATATATATTTTTTTTTATATATTTCTAGATATGCAAAACATTAATACATTTAAAAAAAAACTTTGCATTGCATTATTGTTTTGATTATTTCCTAAGCAGTAAAAGAAATAGGGGAATTCATTCAAGTAGCAGGTATGGTCCAATTTTTAAGGTCCTTCGAAAGAGAATAGTTGACTATGACATATTTGAATGCTTTGACAAATGTTTTTTCATAATTTTATACAAACCTTCTAGCTAAAATGTATCTGTGTATGGCCAGCTTTAGACCGTATGTTAAGTTTTTGGAGGTCCGAAGAGTTTCAGCACCTTCACTAAGTTCTGGGGAAAATTCCCTTGCAAAGTGAACAGTCAATTTTCCATTAGGAAATTAACCCCATGACAAAAGCCTTCCTAAATTGATTAAAGTCACTGGGCCGGATTCAGATAGAATAGCCTATCTATGGGCGGGCGTAACGTATCGCAGATACGGTACACCGCCGTAACTTAGGGCGCAAGTTCCGTATGCAGAAAGAACTTGCGCCCTTAGTTACGGCGGCGTAACGTAAATGGGGATGATGTGGGCGTGTTTTATGCAAATTCACTATGACCCCACGTATTTTACGAACGGCGCATGTGCCGTTCATGAAAAAATCCTAGTGCGCATGCTCGAAATTACGCCGCAAGTCGTCATTGCTTTAGACGTGAACGTAACTTACGCACAGCCCTATTCGCGAACGACTTACGCAAACGATGTAAAATTTTCAAAACTGCGCGGGAACGACGTCCATACTTAACATTAGCTACGCCTCATATAGCAGGGGTAACTTTACGCCGAAAAAAGCCTAACATAAACGATGTAAAAAAATGCGCCGGCCGCACGTACGTTTCTGAATCGGCGTATCTACCTAATTAGCATATTCATCGCGTAACTATGCGGAATCGCCACCTAGCGGCCAGCGTAAATATGCAGCCTAAGATACGACGGTGTAAGACACTTACGCCGGTCGGATCTTAGGGAAATCTATGCGTAACTGATTCTCTGAATCAGTCGCATAGATACGACAGCCCGCATTTAGAGATACGACGGCGTATCCGGAGATACGCCGTCGTATCTCCGTTCTGAATCTGGCCCACTAAGGTTAACCACACACAGACTGAAATTTAAACTGATGGTGGCCCAGTTGGCTGAGCACTGAACGGTGGCTGCATACTATCAGATGTAGTCACTGTTTGGGTCTTCAGACAGCCAGGGGCACTGAATACAACAGCAGTGTAGCTTTCTCCACCCATGCTGTTTATGTTTAGCATGGATGAGAAATACCAAGTGATTTATCTCTACAAGTGTATGGATGGCATTACTAGAGTGGCCCGTTATCTGTTGCCTTCAAAGGTTTAAAGTAGATGTAAACCCTAAATGTCATTTAAGGCCCCCATGGACACTTGTATCTTTTCCGGCTATGTGTGGCTCTATCAGCACCACCCAGCTCAACAAAGGTCAACTGAGCTGGGTGGAAAACGAATGGACAGACAGTGACTGGAAACGTATCAGATGCAGTCACTGTTTGGCAGCGCTATTGTATTCAATACAATACGGGTCCCTGAATACAAGACCTTCATTCATACTATTGGTGTGCATGGGGAAATTAATTGTTTTTCTCTTGTTCAGCCTGCCAGCTGAATGAATAAAATTGGAGCCTTGTATAATGCCCTTTACTTTACTAAAGTGCTGTACATCCCACACAAATACATATTTTTTTTTAAATAGAATACTTGCATGCAATACTTGGGTAAAACACCAACACAAAAGTGTAGCGTGTAGGATAGTACTTAAGAGGGGTAACAGCAAAGATTGGATGCTAGTACATTAAGGGCTGAGGGGGAGTTGCACTGACTGCACCTCTATTCTTACACCCAACGGGCCAGATCCACGCACCTCTATTCTTACACCCAACGGGCCAGATCCACGCACCTCTATTCTTACACCCAACGGGCCAGATCCACGTAACTCCGTGAAAATTTAAGCGGGCGTAGCGTATCTCAGATACACTACGCCGCCATAACTTAGTGCGGAGGTTCCTTATCCACAAAGAATTTGCGCCGTAGTTACGGCGGCGTAGTGTAAATGTGTCGGCGTAAGGGCACGGAATTCAAATGACAAAGATGTGGGCGTGTTTTATGTTAATTCAACTTGACCCCACGTAAATTACATTTTTTTTTAACGGCGCATGCACCGTCCATGGGGGTATCCCAGTGCGCATGCTCGAAATCACGTCGCAAATAGTCAATGCTTTCCACGTGAACGTAATTTACGCAAAGCCCTATTCGTGAACGTTTTACGCAAACGACTTAAACTACGGAAAATTTGACGCTGGCCTGACGTCCATACTTAACATTGCGTACGCCTCATAGACACAGGGGTAACGTTACGCCGAAAAAAGCCTTACGTAAACGACGTAAAAAAATGCGCCGGCCGGACTTACGTTCTGAGAATCGGCGTATCTAGCTAGTTTGCATACTCTATGCGGAAAGCAACGGAAGCGCCACCTAGCGGCCATCGTAAATATGCACCTAAGATCCGACCACGTACTAAGACGTACGCCAGTCGGATCTAGCCCCCATTCAGGCGTATCTTGTTTTGTGGATACAAAACAAAGATACACCGGAGCATCCTAGAAGTTACGCGCCGTATCAATAGATACGCTGACGTAACTTCTTTGTGGATCTGGCCCAACGTTTGTAACGGTCACCAAAATAAGCCATGAGATGAACAATCTCTATTTTATCAGGAGGACCTACCATATGTCACATTCAACATAAGCGTTAAAGGGGTTGTAAAGGTTCATGTTTTTGCACATTAACGCATTCTATGCATTAAGGTGAAAAAACATCCGATGATTACTGACCCTCCCAGCCCCCCGTTTTACTTACCTGATCCTTGGAATGTCCCGTGGCGCGAATGCACTCGATCGTTGCCCTGGCCTCTCGGCTCTTCATTAGATAGATTGATAGCAGCGCAGACATTGGCTCGCACTGCTGTCAATCAAATCCAATGACGTGGGCACTGGGGGGTGGGGCTGAGTTGGCTGCAATTGGCAGCTATGGACGCCGAATGCAGGACTCGGGAGCATGCCCACAAGGTAACCCCCTTGGGAGAGTGCTTCCCAGGGGGGTTATCTGAAGTGGGGAGGAGCCGACAGAGCCGCAGAGGGACCCCAGAAAAGGAGGATCTGGGCCACTCTGTGCAAAACTAACTGCACAGTGGAGGTAAGTATGACATGTTTGTTATTTAAAAGAAAATAATCAAACCTTTACAACCCCTTTAATACATGTTTATGGTTAAAATTTTTCAGTGCTGACAAAGTTTGTCATTTTGGTATTTGCCAATTGCCATAAGTGTTGGTATGTATAGAGACGTGAGATGCTGGTCATTTCTTTAGACAGTTCAGCCTGTTTAATCTCTGTAAAACAAAAAAGAGCATTGAAAGGATAGCTATGAATAGTCTGGAGTGGCCTCATCTCCAGTTAGAAAATATCTCAGTCCTTTACTCCCCCTCTCTTGTATACCCTGAAACTCTCGAAACCTATTGGTGTGCATAGTATATAACTTGGAGTATTAGTAGAGTAGGTAAGGAAGGCCCCCAAGAGTCCATGTTATTATGGTGCACTTTTGGTCAGTTTTGCCAAACATAATGCAAGGGACCTTAGTAAGGCACAGTCCTATGTCTTAGGTTGGCAAAGCACACATGAACACAGCTCTGCTCATAACGTTAAATAAACCTCATGGGCAGGTTGGAGGAGGGGCTATCTGGCTGTATTGGGTAGTGTCTGATGATGCTTGTTCTTCTACACGTGCTCTTTTATTTATATTAGCACTGTTAGGCCCATGCCACTCGTGTGATCCTGCCGCGGGCAATAACTCATCAGTGGCAGGGTAACCAACAGACCACTTACCTTTTTTACGAAAGTCACTCCCCCGCTGCTCCCTCACTAGCAAATGAGATTCAGCTAGTGGGCAAGGGTGGGCCATTCCATTCAGGTAAGTATACTTCTGCTCTGATTTGGATATCCAATCGGAAGTGGGAGCAGGTACCTGTCAAAAAACAAAACAAAAAAAACAATAGTGGTAGAAGAAGGGGGAGGAGGAGGAAAAGCATTGTTTCCTTTAGTAGGAGAAGTTCTGCTTTAACTGGTATTTTATTTATGTTTTCAAACTATGTTTTAGGTACCTCTATTTTATTCAGTTTGACATATTTTGTCCAGTCCATTAACTAGTATTTTCCCGGTATAAAGACAGATTTCAGATAATTATAATAGTTAATTGGAAAAATGACATAATAACTTCTAAAGGAATACTTTAAGCGGGGGTTCACTCTAAATTGAACCCCTGGTATTACCGCGGTTTCCCATTGACTTCAATGAGAAGGCGCGGTATAGGAGCGGTGAACACCCCGCTCCTATACCGCGGTAAAGATGCGGCTAGCAGGACTTTTGGAGCGCTCCTGCTAGCGCACCGCTTCAGTGTGAAAGCCTTCGGGCTTTCACATTGAACACTACAGGGCATGATTTTTCATGCGGTATAGCAGCGCTATTTTTAGCGCTGTACCGCATGAAAAACGCCTCAATGTGAAAGGGGCCTAACATTACAATGAGCTGACCTGTGACACGGACATTATTCTGGTCTTTTTTTTTTCTTTTGTACATACCGTTTTATCTGTATTTTCTCCTCGGATTCCCCGCGGGAGTGGGCGTTCCTATTCACAGGGTAAGTGATTGATGTTCTTCCGACCGGCGCAAACAGCGCGTCACGAGTTGCCGAAAGAAGCCGAACGTCGGTGCGCAGGCACCGTATAGAGCCGACCCAACGTTCGGCTTCTTTCAGCAACTCGTGACGCGCTGTATGCGCCGGTCGGAAGAACGTCAATCACTTACCCTATGAATAGGAATGCCCACTCCCGCGGGGAATCCGGGGAGAAAATACAGATAAAACGGTATGTACGGAAAAAAAAACGACCAGCATAATGTCCTTGTCACAGGTCAGCTCATTGTAATGTTAGAATTTTTTTTTAGAGTGAACCCCCGCTTTAAAGCAACATTTTACCTGTAACAACTTGATAAAAAATAATGTTCTTTAGCAAGGAACATACATTCTGCATTAATAATTCTGCTACCAAAATTAGAGTGTGCTGTAAATTGCCTCTAGCATTGTTCCTGATTTTCTTGCTTGATGCTGTCATTTTGCTGAAAACTAGGGCCCCTGAGCAGCAGTAAATCATTAGGCTGTCAACAGCTTGGCCTCTACATTTCTGTCACAATGTCGAAAAAATAAAGAGCAACTGAGCATGTGCAGAGCAGGGTGAGACAGTGTATTACTTTATTTTAGACAGTATAGGCACTTTCTTTTGCATAGTTATACACGCAAAACTGACCAGCCTGAAGTGATCTAGCAGAGCTTAATTTCCTGAATAAAGTTCCACTTTAAACAAGAATTCCTTCAAAGTACATGTGACAGGGTAACAATGCAGGAGAGCAACTGGGACACAGAGGCAGAGCATTGTCACCCCATAATAGGAAGTTAGCCGAACAAGGATAGCAGGATCAAAGCTGCACATAAAGGGCCAAATCCACAAAGACCCGGCGTAACGGCGAATTTCTAATTTAAGTTACACTGCCTTAAAATTTCTACCTAAGTGCCCGATCCACAAAGCACTTACCTAGAAATTTCTGGCCGTGTAACTTAAATTCCGCCGGCGCAAGGCGTTCCTCATTTCATGGGGGCGATTCCCATTTAAATGAGGCGCGCTCCCGCGCCGGCCGTACTGCGCATGCTCGTGACGTCATTTTCCCGACGTGCATAGCGCGAAATTACGTTACGTCTGGCTTTGTGGATTGCGACGGGTCAATAAAGTTGCGTCGGGAAAGAAAAAAATACGGTGCGAAAAAAAATTTTTAATTCGAAAAAAAAAACGCGTCGCGAGACAGAAGGGTCTGCTTTTACATGGTGTACTAACTTTACACCATGTAAAAGCAGCCCTAATTTTGCGTATGCAACTTAATACTACGGAGAAAAAGCGAAGCTGAAAAGCTTCGCGGATCTCCGTAAGTGCTAATTTGCATACCCGAGGCGGCATTTCGACGCGAAATGCCCCCAGCGGCGGATGCGGTACTGCATCCTAAGATCCGGCAGTGTAATTCAATTACACATGCCGGATCTTCTCCCTAACTATGGAAAACTGATTCTGTGGATCAGTTCCATAGTTAGGACCAGGGATACGACGGAGTAACAGCAGTTACTCCGTCGTATCTCTTTTGAGGATTTGGCCCAAAAATCCTCTGGTCTGTAAGTGGTTAAAATAAAAAATAAAAAAATATTTTGTAAACTTTTTTTTTTTTTTAAACGGAACCTAGAAATAAATACAGTGCCAACAAAGTCATATGATCGCCATGTTAGCGCTGGCAGCAACTTGTAATTCTATCATTTAGAAGAACATAACGTCCCTTTAAACCATAGCGATCCTTGACCTATGTAGTCTTTCTACGGAGCCTAAATATCATTCAGACATCTGTGTAGGCTTTTCCATTGTTACGTTCAGTTATGAGATATGATAACATTTGTACTAATGCAGTTACATTATGTGCTCAGGTTGTCAATTCTGCACAGTAAGTACGAGTAGCTGGAAAAAAAACAAAAAAACAAAAAATAGGATATTAAAGGGAATCTGTAGTCATGTAAGAAGACAGATATCCTGCAAAGATGTAGGCAAACACAGAACATTGTATTATACTTTTTATTTAATTGACCTTTTTTTATTATTGTTTTAAAAAACTCCTATTAGGAGCTTCACACAAACCTGACTACAAGAAGCGATCGGTCTTTCACAGCAAAGAGTACATTATTTCATTTTTTTCCCCCCATTTTTCTTTTTTACATCGGACTTTGATGGCACGCAGAAGTAGCAGCAGCACGCCTCCAGAAAACGTACGCCGCACCTTTCATCTTAAATTTGACAAAATGCTGATGTCCTATATACCCTCAAAATACGAACCGCGGTCTACGGAGAATAGACAGATTGTATGAAATGCAAAAAAGGCAAATTCTTAAAAGTCTCTTTTACTTCCAGCAAAATGGAACGACCAAAGTAGCCCCTTGCCCCCACCGGGAAGTCTTTCCTCTTTGCCGCACTTTGGCACTAGTCCACTTTTATTAGAGTTGTTGACTTTAAGTTTTTTTTTTTCCTTTTTTTTTTTTAAATCAACAAACACAGCACAAGGCAGCGTGCGCCTCATTTTATCAAATGGTACACAGCTTGTTAATGGCCTCCCCAGATAATTTGAACTAATCTGCGGTGATGACCACGGGGACAGCGATGATTGTCATGTTAGTAAAAAAAAAATCAAAACAATCATGTTACGTCAGTTCTACCATTAAAAGACTTGCTTCTCTGCAAATTTTTGCGCTCAGTAATTAATACTCTAGGGCATCCAATTTCCAAGCTGGTACTCTAGGCTCTGAAATGCCACTCACCTGATAATTATTTCAGGAAACCATGCACGAATAAATGTGATTGACAAATGCAGCATTGCTATAATTGCCTCAAGCAGAGAGAGAGAGAAAGAGTAAGAGAAGAGAGATGGCGTAGAGTTAACTAGTTATGTGCTCACTTACGAGCCGAGAGAGGGAAAGAAATAAAAGAAAAAAAATGTGTTTTGGCAACGTACATCGCTCCTTTTCGCCGCTGAGCTTATCAAACTTGTTCTCGCGGCGGTTCCTATTTGTTTCTCAGTTTCAGAAATCTACTTACATTTAAGGGTTTCGCTCCCGATCCCAGGCGGATTAAATGTTTTGCAATAAAAAAATAAAATAATAAAAAAAAAAAACAGGCACGCGTTAAATCCCTACCTGTCTGATTGCCGAAAACAGACTGTGATTGCTATCTGGAAGCGGAACACCGGAGTCAAAAGACATCTGTGATGAAGAGAGAATTGTAAAGGGAAAAAAAAATATTCCTGAGATGTCCTATGATCTGACACAGGCGTGAGTGAGGGATGTATGTTTATAGGGGTCTAAACAGGAAGGATTCCCTTTGGCTTCACCTGAAGCAAAGTAGCTGAAGAGAGAGGCAAAAGAGTTCATAAATACACATTTTGAGACAAAGAGAAAAAAAAAAAAAAAAAAGAAAAGAAAAAGAATACGCAGCATCACCTGCTAAGCAGACACCATTGTGGAAAGCTATTATTTCTCTCGTAAAGTTGGGTGTTTTTCTTGCCAATCAAAGAAAAGATGTGTGAGCTTATTCCATGCAAAGGGATTACAGGCGAAGTGTAGTAAACCGTGGACAAAAATCCGCTTTTCATCAGTGTGAAGAAGGTAGAATAATAAAAGATGGTTGCCGATTGGTTGCTGGCTATTCCCCATGGCAAGATATATTGGGGTATTCTTTAAAGCCTAGTGCTAGACAATATTTTATATATATATATATATATATATATATATATATATATATATATATTAACCTAAGGGACAATGAAAGAAAAATCTGTATATATATATATATATATATATATATATATATATATATATATATATATATATATATATATATATATATATATATATATATATATATACATATAACCATGGGATAGCATATATATATATTTATATATACATACATATATATATATATATATATATATATATATATATATATATATACATACATACATACATATATATATATATATATATATATATATATATATATATATATATATATATATATATATATATATATATATATATATATATATATATATATATACTATCCCATGGTTGCCATTTCACACAAATCAAAAGTTCACCTGGGAAGGGAGGCTCTAAAGAGAAAGAAGAGCTAAGAGTTGGGTTTTAAGCCAGGAAATAAGTTCTGATTTTTGCTCTTCAACACAAAACTACAGTGTCCCAATTTGAGAATGCGTATTGTACTATTAACTCCTGAGTAATTTTTGATTTGAGTTTGCTGCCACATATATTCATGACAACAACTGGTTTCAGCAGAGCCGTCTTAATAGCATCACAGGCCCCTGGGCAAAGTAATGCTCTGGGGCCCCTACACTGGAGACATCAAGTAGGTAGGAGGCAGACAGGCGGAGATTCCCCCTTTTGGGTGGAGCTCCGCATTGACTACATAAACGATCATTCTGTACAGCAAAGAAACAGTGGGGAAAATACTACATACATAAATAACAAAGCTGTTCTGTGTGTATAATATATCTGCTAGATTGATGCCTCCCCAGCACTCTGACCCCTCTACAACCCAGATATCCCCCCAGCACCCTGACCCCTCTACACCCCAGATATCCCCCCAGCACTCTGGCCCCTCTATGCCCCAGATATCCCCCCAGCACTCTGACCCCTCTACACCCCAGATATCCCCCCAGCACTCTGACCCCTCTACACCCCAGATATCCCCCCAGCACTCTGACCCCTCTACACCCCAGATATCCCCCCAACACTCTGACCCGTCTAGGAAAAGGGAGTTACCGCTCCAGGTGGGTATGCTAAACAATCAGTAATTTCTCAGGAAATCAAGGGTGCCGGCAATGCACAAGGCAAATAGTAAAGGCTAGAAAATGGACAGCGCACTCCAAAAAAACTTCTGGTTGTCTTTATTGTAAAACGGATGAAAAAATGCACTACAAAATACAGCAAAAAAAAAGGGGGATAGCACCCTACGCGTTTTTACACTATAGATCAGTGCTTGGTCATGGCTTACCCCTCTGACCCCTCTACACCCCAGATATCCCCCCAACACTCCGACCCCTCTACACCCCAGAGCATCACTGGCGCTCCGGCCCTGCACCTCCCTCCCGGCTGTGAAATAATAGGTATCGTTCTGCACAGCACGGCGCACCGCTGCCAGCCTGCTTCCCCTGTGTATCCATTACTCTCAGTGCCATCATGGGGCCCCCAATTTTGGAGCAGCGTGGGCTCAAGGACCAGCTGCTTTGGGGAAAGTGCAGGGGCCCCCTATGCAGCTGGGGCCCCTGGGCAGTGCTCAGGTGTGCCCTCTCATTAGGACAGCCATGGGTTTCAGTCAGAACAAACTGATAGATTTGCACTGACAAGAAGAACAGTAAAGAACAAAAATTATCCAGCACTGATACCTAGAAGCAGAGCTTTGACATGTCATGGTCGAATAGGGCTACTCCCCCCCCCCATGTACACATGGATTCAGCACAAATACACTGGGCCAGATTCACAAAACTGATACGCCGTCGTATATCTGAAATACGATTGTCGTATCTATGCGGCTGATTCATAGAATCAGTTACGCATAGATAGCCCTAAGATCCGACAAGTGTAACTGTGTTACACCGTCGGATCTTAGGCTGTAATTCTAGGCCGGCCGCTAGGTGGCGATTCCATTGCGGTCGGCGTAGAATATGCAAATGACTAGTTACGCCGATTCACGAACGTCCGCTTTGCCCCTCGATCCTAAATTTACGTAGTTTCCGTAGAGATGCGTTGCGTAAAACTAAGTATGCCCTCTAGGTGGTCTAACCAATGTTAAGTATGGCCGTCGTTCCCGCGCCAAATTTTAAAATTTCACGTCGTTTGCGTAAGTCGTCCGTGAATGGCGCTGGATGCCATTTACGTTAACGTCAAAACCAATGACGTCCTTGCAACGTCATTTAGCGCAAATGCACATCGGGAAATTTTAGGGACGGAGCATGCGCAGTACGTTCGGCGCGGGAATGCGCCTAATTTAAATGGTCCCCGCCCCATTTGAATTAGGCGGGCTTGCGCCGGGCGGATTTACGCTATGCCGCCGCAAGTTTACAGGTAAGTGCTTTGTGAATCAGGCACTTACGCTGTAAACTTGCGGCGGTGTAACGTAAATGGGATATGTTACACCGCCGCAGCGGAACGTATTTCTATGTGAATCTGGCCCACTGTTTTTACTAATGATCAGTATAAGTATGGGCACCAATAAAATGAAAAGAAGTGGATATAATGTTGTTTTGAAATTTAGCAACAATTATAATATAATCAGGTCAAGCATACATTAGATAACATGGCATAAGAAACCCTTGATTCTCTATGTACAGGTTTGTGGATTTAACCACTTGAGACCCGCGATATTGACAAAAGACGTCAACAGCGCGGCTCTCAAGTGCCAACTGGACGTCTTTGGACGTCATTTAAAAGCATTACCAGCGTGCGCCACTGGGTAAACACTGTCCCGGCGCATCGCTGGGAAGCCGATGCGTGTACCTGGCGGCCGCGATGTCCGCCGGGTACACGCGATCGTCGGTAAGACAGCAGGGACGTGGAGCTCTGTCAGAGGAGAGGAGACCGATCTGTGTCCCTTGTACATAGGGACACAGCATCGGTCACCTTCCCCAGTCACCCCCCTCCCCCCACACAGTTAGAACACACCTAGGATACACATTTAACCCCTTCCTCACCCCCTAGTGTTAACCCCTTCACTGCCAGTCACATTTATACAGTAATTAGTGCATTTTTATAGCACTGATCGCTGTATAAATGTGAATGGCGCCAAATTTGTGTCAAAAGTGTCCGATGTGTCCGCCATAATGTCGCAGTCCCAATAAAAATCGCAGATCGCCGCCATTACTAGTAAAAAAAAAAAATAATAAAAAAAATCATAATTCTGTCCCCTATTTTGTAGGCGCTATAACTTTTGCGCAAACCAGTCGCGTATTACAAAAATACGTCGAAAAATATGTATCGGCCTTAACTGAGAATTTTTTTTTTTTTTTTTTTTTTTTAAATTGGGATATTTATTATAGCAACAAGTAAAAAAAATATATATTTTTTTTAAATTGTCGCTCTTTTTTTGTTTATAGCGCAAAAAATAAAAACCGCAGAGGTGATCAAATACCACCAAAATAAAGCTCTATTTGTGGGGAAAAAAGTACATCAATTTTGTTTGGGAGCCACGTCGCACAACCGCGCAAATGTCAGTTAAAGCGACGCAGTGCCGTAAGCTGAAATTTCGCCTGGGAACGAAGGGGGTTTATGTGCCCAGTAAGCAAGTGGTTAAAGAAAGGAAAATATAGAAATTAAAAATTACTTTAAAACTAATAGAAGGTTTATCGCTGTTTTTTTTTTTTTGGCATAAGGTTTTTATTATTTAGAATGTAAAACAATTACAATATAGAGAACAGCCACAGGTGGCACATATCGCTGTTGTTGTTATTAAAATAAGATGCAACCAAAGAAATTCTGTATATTATAAATTGCATATTTTATAAAAAAAAGTTAACTGTACTACCTTGTACACTTTTTTGGAAACAAATATAAGTGATTGAATTTATAAAAAAAAAAATTTAAAAAATAAAATATCTATTATTGGGTGATAGAAATGTTCTATCACCCAATAATGGATATTATTATATTTTTTTTCACTTGCACTACAAATAACAGCTGGAAGCTCATTATTGGGTTCTATGTAAAACAAACACATTATTGTAATATATGTTTTTATGACCCTTCCCCTCCTCCCCTCCTCCAATACACACACATACTGTTAGGGGAATTATATACCTAATTATATCATAAATATCAGTATATTATATTTCTTTAGAAATGATACCAAGCATGGGAGCTTTGTGACTTTAGATTATCGGTATGTCAGAACCTGCAGGCCTATAGTTACCCAGATACTAATCGGGACACTTTCCAGAGAAAGGAATAAAAATGGCATTGTACCTTTTCTACCGCCTTCTGCAACATTGTGCGGGCCCCTGTCTTTTTGGGACAACGAATATTTTCACACTGTGTCATTGCCCTTTAAGAAGTGGTAAACTTGGTAACTGATTTCACTGCAGGATGACCAATTGACCTCAGGGCTCATTTCACTAATTAGCCCAAGCTGAAAGAAATCTAAATTTGTCTTTATAAAGCTTATTGGCTTATAAAGGCCAATGTCAGGTAAGCTGCTATGCTTTTAGACTAGCTTGTGTCTTAACCACTTAAGCCCCGGACTATATTGCTGGTCAAATACCAGAGCACTTTTTTGCGATTCTGCACTGCGTCGCTTTAACTGACAATTGCGCGGTCGTGCGACGTGGCTCCCAAACAAAATTGACATCCTTTATTCCCCACAAATAGAGCTTTCTTTTGGTGGTATTTGATCACCTCTGCGGTTTTTAGTTTTTGCGCTATAAACAAAAATAGAGCGACAATTTTGAAAAAAAAAAGAATATTTTTTACTATAATAAATATCCCCCAAAAATATATAAAAAACTATTTTTTTCCTCAGTTTAGGCCGATACGTATTCTTCTACATATTTTCCGTAAAAAAAAATTCGCAATAAGTGTTTATTGATTGGTTTGCGCAAAAGTTATAGCGTTTACAAAATAGGGGTCGTTTTATGGCATTTTTATTAATATTTTTTTTTTACTAGTAATGGCGGCGATCAGTGATTTTTTTTCGGTACTGCGACAATACGGCACTTCGGAACACTTTTGACACATTTTTGGGACCATTGGCATTTTTATAGCGATCAGTGCTATAAAAATGCATTGATTACTATAAAAATGCCACTGGCAGGGAAGGGGTTAACACTAGGGGGCGGGGAAGGGGTTAAGTATGTTCCCTGGGTGTGTTCTAACTGTAGGGGGGGGTGGACTCACTAGGGGAAATGACTGATCGCTGTTCATACATTGTATGAACAGAAGATCAGCATTTCTCCCCTGACAGGACCGGGAGCTGTGTGTTTACACACACAGCTCCCGGTCCCCGCTCTGTAACGAGCGATCACAGGTGCCAGGCGGTAATTGCGACCATCGGACACGCGCGCGGGAGTCAGGAGCGAGCGGGGGCGCTTAGAGAGCCCACGTAGAGCTACGGGCTCTAGCGCAGGAAAGCCGACCTTCCGCTGTAGAACTATGGCTGGTAGGCATCTAGTTAAAGTAGAACTATAGGCAGATTTTTTTTATTTCTTTTTCATTTTGGATAGAGTAAGGGAAGGTTATAACCCCTGTCTGGATTTTTTTTTTCTACAGCTGTGTCCCTTTGAGGAAATTTGCCATCAATTTCTGTCCCATGGCCAACACAGGAAGGAAGAGGAAATCCCTGCACATTAAAGGAAACTATTGGGGCCCCTAGGTCACCAGATCGTGTCCTCATTGGAAGATATCCCCGTATGCCCTGTACACACGATCGGTTCGTCTGATGAAAACGGACTGATGGACCGTTTTCATCGGACGAACCGATCGTGGGTGGGCCCCATCGTTTTTTTTCCCCATGGGTGAAAAAAAATAGAACCTGTTTTAAATGTATCTTATGGTTAAAAAACCGATAGAAAAAAATCCATCGGTCAAAAATCCATGCATGCTCAGAATCAAGTCGACGCATGCTCGGAAGCATTGAACTTCATTTTTCTCAGCACGTCGTTGTGTTTTACATCACCGCGTTCTGACACGATCGGATTTTTAACCGATGGTGTGTAGGCAAGACTGATGAAAGTCAGCTTCATCGGATATCTGATGAAAAAATCCATCGCTCCGTTTTCATCGGATGAACCGATCGTGTGTACAGGGCATAACTTTTCTGTGGACAACCAGAAGTTTGAGATTTTCTTTTACCTTCACTTTCGATGATAATGGTACACAGGACAAATAGAGAGGATAAATCTACATAACAGGGTTGCAGACAGCAATGAAACCTAATAGGTATTCTACCCCAGTGGTCATCAACCCTGTCCTCAGGACCCACTAACAGGCCAGGTTTGCAAGATAACTGAAATACATCACAGGTGATATCATTTGCTGCTCAGTGATTGCAGTTAAGGATGAGCTCCAGCGTGTTCGCATAGTACACGTGCAGAGCCCGCCTTGAAGTCTGCACGGCGCTGCGCTAATCACAGCCAGGGAGACATTGTCCCGATGCTCGGCTGCAGAGATCGGCAAATGTCTCCCTGGCTGTGATTAGCGCAGCGCCGTGCACATTTCCTGGTGGGCTCTGCACGTGTACTATGCGAACACACTGGAGCTCATCCTTAATTGCAGTATTCTAGTCTGCATCTCCCCAAGGTAATACATAAATCCTGGGCTGTTAGTGGGCCCTGAGGACAGGGTTGAGGATGACTGTTCTACTCCCTCTCCACTATCCAAGGCAAAAACAAAAAGTTTTTCCTTTAGTTATACTTTAACTGCAAAATTGGGATTGTGATTCCTCTGTCACACGAGCTATACAACCTTGTGACATGGGGAAGAGCTTTGTCCATTATAGTCCATGGTATGCTGATTCATTTTAGCCAAGAAGAAAAACCCAACTTTTCTGTTGGAGTGAAAGGTTTTTTTTTTTGTCAATTGTATTTTATTCTATAAGTTAAAGAAATAAATCTTTAATATAATTTTTCCATTGTTTACTGTGTAAAAAAATAATTTACATATTACCATTTAATATGTCAGGGAGAGTCTCTCTCCGGATTTATTTAGGTTGATGCATGCATGTTGGCAATCAGGGCTGTCTTTAAGGCAGAGCAAAAGGGGAAGCTGCCCTGGGCCCACATTTTTGTGGGGCCCAAAGCAGCTACCTCATACTTGCCAACTACCTCAGTATAAATTCCTATGTCCCTTAAAGTTTTAGGGCCAGATCCACAAACGAATTATGCCGGCGTATCTATGGAAATGTTGCATCATTTTTAAAATGCCCCATCGCATCATTGTTTTGTATCCACAAAACAAGATACGACTGAATCTGGGCTCGATCCGACAGGCGTATGTCTTAGTACACCGTCGGATCTTAGGTGCATATTTACGCTGGCCGCTAGGTGGCGTTTCCGTCGAATTCCGCGTTGAGTATGCAAATTAGCTATATACGGCGATCCACGAACGTACGTCCGGTCGGCGCATTTTTTTACGTCGTTTCCGTAAGGCTTTTTTCGGCGTATAGTTACCCCTGCTATATGAGGCGTATCCTATGTTAAGTATGGCCGTCGTTCCCGCGTCGAACTTTGAAAATGTTACGTTGTTTGCGTAAGTCGTTTGCGAATAGGGCTTTGCGTAGAATGATGTCAATGTCGTAAGCATTGGCTTGTTGCGGGTTAATTTCGAGCATGCGCACTTGGATACCGCCATGGACGGCGCATGCGCAGTAAAAAAAAACGTCATTTACGTCGGGTCAAGACGTATTAACATAAAACACGCCCCCATCACATACATTTGAATTGCGCGCCCTTATGCCGCCTAAGTTACACTACGCCGCCGTGACTTACGGCGGGAATTCTTTGAGGATACAAAAAAAAGCTGTAAGTTACGTCAGCGTAGTGTATCAGAGATACACTACGCCGGACGGATAGAAGCGCCGCGCTTCGTGGATCTGGCCCTTAGTCTTGTGTTGTGTCCTGATATCTCAGTGTAAAGGTCTGTTCTGTTGTTGACTAATGCTGCCCAGCTCTGCCCTATTGCCGTGTACAGATGACTCACCTGCAGACCACGTGCTTACATGTAAATAACCTGTGAGAAAAAAGAAGTCGCGCTAGTTCAAAAATAAAAAATCTAAAAATAGTAAAAATCCTGTGACTAGTTAAACCAAATAGTTAAATATATGGTGATAAGCACCATCCATGAAGAAGTGCAATTAACATATAACCACTAAGCGACACAAATATATCTAAATCAATACAACATATTGACAGTCCAAGTGAGCCAAAAGGTTAAAGTAGTCCGCAGGTGTGTGATGAAAAAGAATCTTCCGACTAACAGTGATATCAACCACGCTGTGTTTTAGACCAACAGGAGACCTCCACCACAGATAGTACTGACTCTTACCAGAATTCAGTAAAAATTAGGCATGAATATCAAATCCAGCAGCAACATACAGGGTAATCTTCAACCAGCAGTATCCATAAATGAATATTCACCAATAGAATCCAGGCTCCATAAATGCAAAGGAAACACCAAGAGAGGAATATAGTGTAATACTGCGCTGGTTTATTGTAGCATAAAAAGAGCCAAATGCTTACTTACATCTCCAAAGAAAGAAATAGGCATCAAGCGGACATAAAATCAGGTACAAGGTAAAAAAACACACAGCCGGCCGGACTGTGTATAGGCGTGCGTCCGGATATCCGGATCCTTACACCTGGTAAACGCGGCAACGTCAGAGCGTCTCCTCCCGACGTTTCGTCACAATGGGGACGTGTTTACGGGGTAAGGAGACGCCCCAACCTGCCGCACATATAACAGATACAGGGGCGGAGCCAACCAGGGAGCAGATCTGGTCACGATCGTTAATCCTCCATTTTGACTCCTGGAAACCCGCAGTTCCTGCTGATGCAGACCACTGCCAAAGTAAGGGAAAAAAAAATTATATATACAATATTACCTCCCTCCCCAAGGGGAAAAAAGAGAGGAAGGAATTACTTTTAAAACCTTCCATTGGGACTCACAGTATTAAAACCGGAGGGCCAAGGGAAGTAAATCAATACAAAAAAGAGAAATGTATAGTCCTCATATGACTGAGGTCAACGGACAATGCTGCTAGCATATTAATCCCTGTCATACCGGACTTTTATAACAAAATAAAAACTTATGGAGGTACGATCACCAGAGTCCGCCCCTGGTCGTCTGTATCCCCTATGTACATAAAACACATATAAGATTACTGCAGTAAGCAATCCAGCTAAATAAAATCAACAACATGTGTAAAAGAAACAGAATTGACTGTCTATGTTTACACTAAATAAAAAACGTAAAAATTTTTTATAAATGACATAAAAATGTATCACATAAGTTAATGAAACATACATAATTTAAATGTAAATAACCTGCATTGATATGTAAATAGAGACAGCATTAATAATCAATTTGCCAAGGATCGGCAGCATTGATATGTAAATAGCGGTGGCATTATTATGTAAATAGCCACAGACTGGCAGTAACCTCTAGCAACCAATCAGTGAGCAGTTATATTGTGCAGTAACCTCTAGCAACCAATTAATGAGCCGTAATGTGCAGTAACCTCTAGCATCACCTGCTGGCTATACAGTAAGTGATAAATATGAAACATTTCTGTTGAATATTTTAGTTTTATCTGACAAAAAAGTAAAAATGTACTTTAAGTCATGAACATAAGAAAAAAAGAAGAATGAAATCTACTCTTGTTTGTGAGTACAGGAAGATGCTACTGGTAGGACTATGCAAAGCCCTGATTGACTTCCAGTGCTAGTCCTCCCTTTCCCACTCCAACTCCTGCCTTACACAGGATTACAGGGAGCTAATACAAATACATATTCACATACTTGTATTGTTTTATATAAAATAAAATAAAACATAATTATTTATTGAGGTGTTTTAACATTGCTTAGTGTTTCACTTTACAGCAAATATATACAGTTTTGCATATACATCATTTTAAGTTGGGAACTAAAGAAAGCTGCTTGCAAGTGGTAAATGTGAAATATTTCAATATTGAAATTTAATATTTATTATCTCAAGAAATTATCTCTGAAATTTCAGAGATAATTTCTTGAGATAATAAATATTAAATTTCAATATTGAAATTTTTCACATTTACCACTTGCAACCAGCTGTCTTTAGTTCCCAACTAATTTTGCGCAAAAGTTTTACCGCCATGCTTTGAATTGTCTGTAAGTGGATCTCAGTGGCGGCCCCCTAATCCATGCGCCTGGCCCCTAATCTACATGCAGGATGCCGGACGCAAGGATTTCAATGATGTTTTTTTTTTTAAGCACATGATTAGAGCATGAGGCTCTAATTGGCTTAAAAAAGGGTGGGCTCAGGACGCAGAGCACAGTGCCCTGAGCACACCCAGTTGTGTGACAATAGCAAATTAATAATCGCTGTTGTCTTCCTGATTCTCATCCTGGCCAATCAGGAAGCTTGTCCTGAGACCCGATTAGTCTTATGCCGCGTAGACACGAACGAAAATTCCGACAAGAAAACTGTGTATTTTTTCCTATGGAATGTTGGCTCAAACTTGTGTTGCATACATACGGTCACACAAATCTTGTCAAAAATTGCGACTGTCAAGAACGCGGTGACGTACAAGATGTACGACGAGCCGAGATCAATGAAGTTCAATAGGCAGTTCTGCTCTTCTGCTTGATTCTGAGCATGCATGTTTTTTGCGCGTCGGAATTACATACAGACAAGCAGATTTTCCGATAGGAACACTTTCTATCGGAAAAATAGAGAACCTGCTCTCAATCTTTTGTTGGCGGAAATTCCGACAGCAAAAGTCAGATGAAGCATACACACGGGGGTAGATTCAGATAGATTAGCGGACCTTTAGATCTGCGTAATCTATCTGATTTACGATCCGCCGGCGCAAGTTTGAGAGGCTAGTGCTGTATTCAGAAAGAACTTACCTCAAAACTTGCGGCGGCGTATCGTAAATCCCCCGGCGGAATTCAAATTCTGCGGCTAGGGGGAGTGTAGTATTTAAATCAGGCGCGTCCCCAAATTTTCCCGGCGTCTATTGCTCCCAATGACGTCGCTAGGACGTCATTGGTTTCGTTGTGAACGTAAATTACGTCCATCCGTATTCGCAACCGACTTATGCACACGACGTAAAAATTCAAAACTCAGCGCGGGAACGACGGCCATACTTAACATAGGATACGCCGCATATAGCAGGGGTAACTATCCGCCGGAAAAAGCCGAACGCAAACGACGTAAAAAAAAAAAGCGGCGTTCGTTTCTGAATCGGCGGATCTCCTCATTTGCATATTCGTCGCGTATACAAACGGAAGCGCCACCTAGCGGCCAGCGGGAGATTGCAGCCTAAGATCCGACGGTGTAAGTCACTTACACCTGTCGGATCTAAGGGAGATCTATGCGGAACCTGATTCTATGAATCAGGCGCATAGATCCGACCGTCGGATCTCAGAGATACGACGGCGTATCAGGAGATACGACGGCGTATCTCTATCTGAATCTACCCCGCGGTCGGAATTTTCGACCAAAAGCTCACATCTGACTTCTCTTGTCGGAATTTCCGATCGCGTGTACGTGGCATTAGGACTCCTTGGCCAATTGGGTCTCAGGACACACTTCCTGTTCAGCCAGGAGGAGAAGCGGCCCTGCTCTTCCTTCCTCCTGCCTCCTAAGGTAAGGCCTCTGATCGCCTTCCCATCTTTCACCCAGGGGGGGGGTTGATTTTGGGGTTGATCGCCACATTCCTATCTGTCACTTATGGGGGTGGGTGGGGGTATTGATCGCTGCATTCCCTGCATCTCCTGCAGAGGGGTTGGCGTTAGTTTGCCGCCCCTCCAAAAAACGATTGAGAACCCGCCCGCCACTGATCTCCTATTCAAAAAGACTCCAGAGGGGGGGTGACACGCCTTCTTTTTCCACTCCCAAGGCCCTATAAGTTTGGTTAGCCAGAAATAAGAAGCCATTGCAGGGCTTACTTATCAAAAAGCTCAGTATGCCTTACCAAAACTACGGCATAGAAGCTCTTTGTAAAGTTAAATAAAGATTTTATACTATTAGTTGTAAATAAAGGTTTATACTAGTAATTAAAACATGATATAATACATTAATTATTGAACCTATCAGCATTCAAAGAAAAATGATATAATAAAGAAAAGGCAGACTCTTATGCCGCGTGCACACGATCATTTTTCGGCATGAAAAAAACGTTGTTTTTCAAAAACGTCATTTAAAATGATTGGCCCGGATTTACGTAGGGCGGCTTTACGTTGTGCGGGCGTAGCGTATCTTATTTACGCTATGCCCCCGTAAGTTAGAGAGGCAAGTGCTGTATTCACAAAGCACTTGCCTCCGCGGCGTAACGTAAATGTGCCGGCGCAAATTGTGAAGAGGTGGGTGTGTATTATGCTAATGAATCGTGACCTGACGTGATTGACGTTTTGAACGAACGGCGCATGCACCGTCCGTGGACGTATCCCAGTGCGCATGCGTCGGATAGAATGCCTAAGATATGTCGAACACTGCCTACGACGTGAACGTAACTTACGCACAGCCCTATCAGCCCTATTTGCCTGTTCCGACGTCCATACCTTGCATGGGCTGCACCACCTAGAGACCAGCTTTATCTTTACGCCGGCGTATGTCTTACGTAAACGGCGTAACTAATTGCGACGGACGTACGTACGTACGTACGTACGTACGTACGTGAATCGGCGTATCTTGCTCATTTACATATTTTAGCGGAAAACAACGGAAGCGCCACCTAGCGGCCAGTGTAAATATTCACCCTAAGATACGACGGCGTAGGAGACTTACGCCGCTCGTATCTTAGCCTAATTTAAGCGTATCTGGTTTCCAGAATACGCTTAAAGATACGACGGCGCAGATTCTGACTTACGACGGCGTATCTACTGATACGCCGACGTAACTCTTTGTGAATCTGGCCCATTGTGTGTGGGCTACACATCATTTTTCAGGTTCTGAAAAACGACAAAAAAAAAATTCGAACATGTTGCATTTTTTAACGTCGTTTTAAACTATGTGGTTTTTCAGGTTGTAAAAAATGATCGTGTGTGGGCTAAAACTATGTTTTAAACCCGCACATGCTCAGAAGCAAGTTATGAGACGGGAGCGCTCGTTCTGGTAAAACTACCGTTCATAATGGAGTAAGCACATTCATCACGCTGTAACAGACAGAAAAGCGCGAATCGTCTTTTACTAACACGGAATCAGCTAAAGCAGCCCAAAGGCCAATGGAACTTCCCCTTTATAGTGCCGTCGTACGTGTTGTACGTCACCACGCTTTGCTAGATCATTTTTTAAAAACTATGGTGTGTAGGCAAAGTCGTTTTAATGATGAAGTTGGGAAAACGTTGTTTTATTGGACATGCTGAAAAACAACGGTTTTTTTTCATGCTGAAAAATGATCGTGTGTATGCGGCATTAGATCATTTTTCATCATCCTAAATTTGCATTTATATGATTTTATATATTTTTTTTATGTTTATTATTTCTGTTCTTTCAAATGATTAGGAAAAAAAAAAACCTGTTCCCAGCTGTAGGTTAAGCTTCCCGGCACAATGTGTGCCTCTTTTATTTTGAAAATAGGTAAAGGAAACATTCAGATAGGGGAAAAGGAGGAGTAATTTAATTGTCTGACTCCTTCTGTGCCTCAGAATATCAGACAGATGGGAGGATAAAACTGGGAGCTCAATAATTAATTTTCATGTTCCCGACTAGTGGGACCACTTTTAATCCCTGTTCCTGTGATTATAAAGAAAGGTTGAGTAGCGAAGTTTCACTCGTTAGCAGCAAGCATCAGAAATAAAAATACCTTGCATTATTGTGAGATTTTTTCCCACATTTTTTACGGCTCTTTTTTTTTTACATTTTTTTTTATAGAAAAAATCCTTGTTTCAGGTCCTTTGCTGAATGGAACTGAATTCCATCAGATAAATAATGGAACAGCTGGTTGTTCACAGGTTACAGGTCAAGACTTTCCAACTCACTTAAATAAAAGGTCAACTAAAAAGATTTTATTTCATAAAAAAATAGATTCAGTTAGATCATTAGCTTCTACACACCGATTATTATGTGAGCTAGCTTTGCATACTGGCATTTAATAACATAGAAGGTATCTGCAATTATTATGCCATTTAGAGCACATGCATGCAAACATTTCAAATGCATTTCTGTAAGGTGGAATTTGACAAACATATATATACGGAACTTTAGTAAAGAGAAAAGGATAGGGGGCCTAATCCACAAAAACCCGGCGCAACGTAACTTTTGCCATTTAAGTTACACCGCCGCAAAATCTCTACCTAAGTGCCCGATCCACAAAGCACTTACCTAGAAATTTTGAGCGGTGTTACTTAAATCCGTCCGGCGCAAGGCGTTCCTAATTTAATGGGGCGAGTCCCATTTAAATTAGGTGCGCTCCCGCGCCGGACGTACTGCGCATGCTCCCAACGTCATTTTCACGACGTGCTTTGCGCGGTTTTACGTTGCGCCGGGTTTTGAGAATCGCGACGGGCGTAAAAAAAAAAAAAAACGAGTTGCGGCGGAAAAAAAAATAAATTACAGCGACGCGGGATAGAAGGGTCTACTTTTATAAGGTGTAAACAGTTTAGGCCTTGTAAAAGCAGCCCTAATATTGCGACGGCAAACTAATACTTATGGAGAAAAAACGAAGCTTAAAAGCTTCGTGGATCTCCGTAAGTGCTAATTTGCATACCCGAAGCGGCATTTCGACGAGAAATGCCCCCAGCGGCGGCTGCGGTACTGCATCCTAAGATCCGACAGTGTAAGTCCCTTACACATGTCGGATCTTCTGCCTATCTATGTGAAACTGATTCTGTGGATCAGTTCCATAGATAGAAACAGGGATACGACGGCGTATTAGTAGATACGCCGGCGTATCCCTTTTGTGGATTAGGCCCAGGGTTTTTAAGGTGCCAGAAAAAAAGATTATTACGACATAAATATAAAAATACTAAATTTATTTAAACATAAATAAAATCATCATGATATCATCATACAGTATCCATGTGATAAAAACAGCAGTAATTTCTTGCTCTACGTGTTTCGCCATACAATGGCTTCCTTAGAAGATCTCTAGTAATAAATACTGCACATATGACTAAATGATGATAGATATCTTATACTAGAAAAAAATATGGCTGAGATGTCAGTAGGATATTATCTATAATGCCTTGTTTCCACTGAACGGAACGGTTCGGGTCAGTAAATTTGGAACGTTTAGAATGGACAGGTCTATTCTCGTGAGCGTTTCCACTGCAAATCGGACCGTCAGGGACCATACAGGGTTTAGAAAAAATGCCTAGCACGTCCACCAATCAGTGGAATGTATTGCATCTCCGCCCTAATGGAACCGTTCCATTTTCTATGGCCCCACATCTGAAGCAGGACCCAGAATGGTCCGGTACGGTTCGGTTTTATGGCACACTTTCATAATGGAAACACCCAAAATAGCATGCCGTACCGAACCGAACCGATCCACTCAGTGGAAACGAGGCATAAGAGTTCAGCGCTTACTATGCATGCACCAATGGCGCGTTGCCGCAAGAGGAAATCCGTGCCAACTGAGCATGCGGCAAAGACGCCTCAGTGCGCCGACCCGCACCTGCGCAGAAGACCTGATGGAAAAAGGCAGGAAAATGCCCAGGAGGCACACAGGAAGTGACCACAACCCGATGGAAAAAGGCAGGAAAATACACAGGAGGCGCACAGGAAGTGACCTCAACCTGATGGAAAAAAGGCGGGAAAATGCCCAGGCAGCACACAGGAAGTGACCTCAACCTGATGGAAAAAGGCAGGAAAATACACAGGAGGCCCACAGGAAGTGACCTCAACCTGGTGGAAAAAAGGTGGGAAAATGCCCAGGAGGCGCACAGGAAGCGACCTTAAACTTACCTATATAAGCCTAGCCCAGACACTGCCAAATTGCCGGATTATCTTCAGCCCCCCCTTGTTTCTGTGCTAGTGTGTGTGATCTGTCTGAACTTGTTGGGACCTGGAAATCTATTTGACTACTCTTGATTGCTGCTTGCCATTGACCTCGGATTTGTAATTTGACCATTCTACTTCTTTGCCCCTTTTGCACTCAGCTGCCAGATTGGAACCAACCCTGGCTTGGATCTCGACCATTCTTCTTCTTATTAACCCTTCTGAACTTTGTTGCCAGAGCGGACTTGACCTCGGCTCGGATGTCGGACTACGGCTTGCACGGTGCTCTGCACCCTTGGCGTCCGTGCCATTATGTGTCCACCAAGTCTCTGTCTTCATCTCCAGAGGCTTCAAGGACCCGAGGTGCAAGGGAGGCCTCCCCACTACTCCAGTCTCACCTCAGGTCCATGGTCCGTGTGACATTATCATATGGGAGATATTTAGACAGAGGAGGGCAAAAGGATCCCAGAATAACAGGCCTGTCGGTCTATCCAATACCATGAGATTATTGTTTATTGGCATACCAACATCAATCCCAACAAATTTGATCCCATTTTTCTAATGAACAGTAAAGACAAACTTTCCATAAAGAAAATATCTAGCTGTCATCAGTCCTCAAAGTACTTTATTATCAACACCTCTCTCCTCTCCACTATCGGGCCGCTACATGTATCCGTATTGTAGGTGTGTTTAATGGAATAACAATGTGATTCTAAATGCATTACGTCTAGAGGAAAAGAGATTTTACCTCCAAATACGGAAAGGTTTTTTCACAGTAAGAGCTGTGAAAATGTGGAACAGACTCCCTCCAGAGGTGGTTCTGGCCAGCTCAGTAGATTGCTTTAAGAAAGGCCTGGATTCTTTCCTAAATGTACAGAATATAACTGAGTACTAAGATTTGTAGGTATAGTTGATCCAGGGTAAATCCGATTGCCTCTCAGGGGATCAGGAAGGAATTTTTTCCCCTGCTGTAGCAAATTGGATCATGCTCTGCTGGGGTTTTTTGCCTTCCTCTGGATCAACTGTGGGTATGGAGTTGGGTGTATAGGATTGTACTGTGTTTTTTTTTTTTGTGGTTGAACTGGATGGACTTGTGTCTTTTTTCAACCTGACTAACTATGTAACTATGTATTGCCCAAGTTTTCGGCTGCCGTGACACTTCCCACCCCCCCTTTTCCTTTTGCTAGCACCTTACCCTAATTTAAATAACTCAGACCAGACCTTAGTTTTGGGTTTAAATGGTCATAGCAGACTTTTATTACAAAAAAACAACCATAAAGAACACTTTACTACATAATATAACAGTTACCGTATTTTCCGGCGTATAAGATGACTTTTTGGATGCAAAAAAATGCATCCAAAGTCGGGGGTCGTCTTATACGCCGGGTACGGTCTCCGTGCAGCTGCGATCGTCATAATTTCAAAGCTGCGCGCCGTCTTCTCAGCGCGTCCTCGCTGTCCTGTGATAGGCGGAACAGAAATCTTCCCAGCAGCGCCTCTGTTCTGTTTTCCGCCTATCACGGATGCCTTCTCATCCTCGGACGAGATGAGAAGGCATCCGTGATTGGCGGAACATAGAACAGAGGCGCTACTGGGAAAATTTCTGTTCTGCCAATCACAGGACACGCTGAGAAGACGGTGCGCGGCTTTGAAATCATGGACGCTCGCAGCAGAAGGAGACTGTCACCGGCCTGCAAAACGTGAGTGATGGCACAGTGGGGGGGAAAAGTGGGGGCATGTAATGTGATGGCACTGTGGGGGCATGCAATGTGATGGCACTGTGGGGGCATGCAATGTGATGGCACTGTGGGGGAAAGTAATGTGATGGCACTGTGGGGGAAAGTAATGTGATGGCACTTGTGTGGCATTTAATGTGATGGCACTGTGGTGGCATTTAATGTGATGGCACTGTGGGGGCATGTAATGTGATGGCACTGTGGGGGCATGTAATGTGATGGCACTGTGGGGGCAAGTAATGGCACAGTGGGGGCATGTAATGGCAAAGTGGGGGCATGTAATGGCACAGTGGGGGCATGTAATGGCACAGTGGGGCTTGGAAAAAAAGGGGGTAGTCTTATACAGTGAGTATATCCCAAAACCAAATTTTTTCCTGGAAAATTAGGGGGTCGTCTTATACGCCGAGTCGTCTTATACGCCGGAAAATACGGTATTAAATAAAACATACAATAACATATCAGCCTGAATGTAACTACCTGCTTTTATTATGTCTTATAATTTGTGAAGGCACACTTGACTGACCAACTAGCTGTATCGGGCACCACCTTGCCTTTCCACAGCCCCCAGCTGCAACTTACACCGCTTTGCGGACAATTGTTTGGCAAATTCTTCAGCCGATACAGCCAACTACCCCAACATGTACTACTTCCGACCTTTTTAGGGCAGGTACACCCATACCAGAGATGTGCCCAACCCATCGTTCTCCAAAGAGCATAACCATCTCCGCCTTCAAAAACCCTACAACCTCTGCCCGCTGCTACGACATTCCCTGCCCCACCCTATCCTCCCCCCCCCAATGAGGTAAAGCCTAATATTTTTCCACACATTTATTTAACCCCTACGTTCTTACAGCCTCGCTAGTCAAACCCAGTCATGTAGGCCTTCCACTTATGCTGCATGTGCAACTCTTGTACTGTGACTTTAACAGGTCATCACAATGTATAGTAGATATAAGAGATAAGATCAGGCCTTTTCTGGAACTTTTTGCCTAAATGTTTCAATTAGAACCACCAAACGTTATATAATGTGGATGAACTATTTTCATATTACTGTGTTTATTAACACTTTAAGGCTGCATTCACACCTTAGCACGGCGTTTTGTACCGCGATTTGCCGCGACAAATTGCGGCGTTTTGTACCGCGATTTGCCGCGACAAAACGCGTCGTTTTTAACCTTGTTTTCGCTGGAGGGGTGATTTACACATTGTCGGCTATGCCGAACGCCGAAGCCGGCTGAAAAAAAGGGTCAGGGACTTGTTTTGAGCTTCAGGCGTACAGCGTTTCAGCGTACGGCGTGGAGATGTGAACCATCTCCATAGAGAACAATGTTAAATCACCCCTCCAGCGTATTTTAGGCTGCAATAGCGTCGGGCTTCAGGCGTTAAAACGCCTAGGTGTGAATTGAACCTAAGTCCTAGGTAAAATAATAACTGCAGAGGTTCAAGTTGGTAACGTGTGACTTTTTTACATGGCATAGAGAGGTATTTTGCTGTCAATCATCCTTCATGCACTGGGAGAGGTAGACAGCCATTGGAATGTTATGCACTTAAAATAACACTAAACTTAAAGCGGAATTCCACCCAAAAATGGAACTTCTGCTTTTTGGAATCCTCCCCCCTCCGGTGTCACATTTGGCACCTTTCAGGGGGAGGGGGGAGCAGATACCTGTGTAATACAGGTATTTGCCCCCACTTCTGGGCACATTGCAGTGACCTACGCCACATCCGGTGCCTACTCTGTCTTCTCCACTGTCTTCTGGGAGACACACAGGTCCCAGAAGACATCAGGGACCAGTGGGAATGCGCAGCACGACTTCCACATGCGCAGTAAGGAACCAGGAAGTGAAGATGGCGGGGCGGCAGCATCCGAGAGCTGATGGACAGATCGGTTTCGGCTGCCAACATTGCGGGCGCCCTGGACAGGTAAGTGTCCATATATTAAAAGTCAGCAGCTGCAGTATTTGTAGCTGCTAATTTATTTTTTTCATTGGAACTCCTCTTAAATTTTTTTATTTTGCATCAATTGTTCTAAAATATCAAAAATATCTTCTTAATATATTCAAAAATATCAAGTGTACCAAAAATGGTGCAAAACAGGAGGTAAGGAGGCATCTCTTAGGCCTCGTACACACAATCGGTTAAACAGAGGACAACGGTCTGATGGACCGTTTTCATCGGTCAAAACCGATCGTGTGTGGGCCCCATAGGTTATTTAACCATTGGTTAAAAAAAAGCCAACTTGCTTTAAATTTAAACGATGTATTCCTAACCGATAGGTCAAAACCAATCGTTAGTAGGCACGACCATCGGTTAAAAATCCACGCATTCTCAGAATCAAGTCGACACATGCTTGGAAGCATTGAACTTAATTTTTTTCAGCACGTCGTTGTGTTTTACGTCACGCTTTCTGACGCGATCGGTTATTTATTTATTTTTTTAAAGTGTATTTTGTGCGTGTACTCGAGAGAGGAGCCGGACTGCAGGAGTTGGGAGGTCTCCCCCAGAGGCAATCTGCCACCTTTCTCCATGCCCCGGGTGGCAATGGCGGGTGTGTGAGGGGGTCCTCCCACACAGCCCGCCCTACCTGCTCGGCTTTGAAGCCCAACCGGGCAGAGGGACTCCCTATAAGGGAGTGAGAGGATCCAGCCCCGTTAGTCCTTTGCCTCTCTTTTTAGAGACCGCGTGGTCAAAGTGCGTGCATGTTAACCCAATTTCGAGTGCGTGTGTAAGTGTGGTGGTTTTTGTGGGAGGGGGGGTGGGCGTACTAAGCGCAGGCTTACCTCACATAGCACACCCACCGGGAGCCGGGCTGAGACCACCAAACTCAATTCACATGTAGCCGAGATCCGAACCCCTAGCTGCAGAGGTGAATGGCTTGTCAGCGCAGTGCCAATCGCGTTGAGCCACCGCAGCTCCGCAATCGGTTATTTAACCGATGGTGTGTGGGCGTGACGGACCATCAGTCAGCTTCATCGGTTAACCGATGACAACGGTCCTTCAGACCGTTCTCATCGGATGGTCTGATCGTGTGTGCGAGGCTTAAGCCTCCTCACCAGTGGCGGCTGGTGAAGTTTTATGATGGGGGGCGCAATACCCCGCCCTTCCACATTTGGTCCCTCCCACTTCTCATAAGCCACACCCCTTATAGAATCCACCACTCCGTCCCCTGTATTCCACTTGCTTCCACTCAATGTCAGGAGTATACAGCTCAGCGTCACAGCACAGAGTATATAGCCCCAGCATCACAAATCATGGTATATAGCGCAGCCTTACAGATCGGTGCAAACAAACTAAAATATGACACTGTTAGTAATGAAGGACTCGAAATGGGCAGGAGATTACCAGAGACTGCGGACATACTGCACAAGATTACCAGAGACTGCGGACATACTGCACAGGATTACCAGAGACTGCGGACATACTGCACAGGATTACCAGAGACTGCGGACATACTGCACAGGATTACCAGAGACTGCGGACATACTGCACAGGATTACCAGAGACTGCGGACATACTGCACAAGATTACCAGAGACTGCGGACATACTGCACAGGATTACCAGCGACTGCGGACATACTGCACAGGATTACCAGAGACTGCGGACATACTGCACAAGATTACCAGAGACTGCGGACATACTGCACAAGAGTACCAGAGACTGCGGACATACTGCACAAGATTACCAGAGACTGCGGACATACTCCAGGAGATTACCAGAGACTGCGGACATACTGCACAAGATTACCAGAGACTGCGGACATACTGCACAAGAGTACCAGAGACTGCGGACATACTGCAGAAGATTACCAGAGACTGCGGACATACTGCAGGAGATTACCAGAGACTGCGGACATACTGCACAAGATTACCAGAGACTGCGGACATACTGCAGGAGATTACCAGAGACTGCGGACATACTACACAAGATTACCAGAGACTGCGGACATACTGCACAAGATTACCAGAGACTGCAGGAATTACTTGTCCTGCGACTTGGGACTTAAATGTTGCATGACAAGTCGTACCCCATGATTTCCAATGAGAACCGTTCATATCTGTGCGACTTCAAAGTAGTCCCTGCATTACTTTGGTCCCACATTGATGCAACTTGAGGTCCATAGACCTCTAGAATACACAGGCAATCGCTTTAAGTCACATCAGAATTGCAGTAGAATTGTGCAACTTTCAGACTGCATTAGCCTGAAAGTCGCAAGATTCTGCCACAATTTTTTGGTGCGATTTTGCAGCGACTTGAAGCAATGCCTGTGTATTCTGGAGGTCCTGAAGTCACATCAAGGTGGGACAAAAGTAATGCAGGGACTACTTCAAAGTTGCACAGATATGAACAGTTCTCATTGGAAATCATCGGGTCCAACTTATCCTGCAACTTTCCAGTCCCAAGTCGCAGGACAATTTGCAAGCGGGGGGTGGGGTGGTGTTGACGGCCGATATTTTCCCTGCACATTAAGTATAAAAAAAGTTTTTTTTTTAATAACTAGGGGGGGGGGGGTGGGGTGGTCTGGTGGGGTAGTGTTACCGCCCGCTATTTGTGCTGTAATGAATTTTTACATAGAAAATAAATGTTGTTAATAAATGGGTAAATGAATTATAAAAAAAAGATTTTTTTAATAACTGTTATTGGAAAAATCTTTTTTTTATAATTCATTTACCCATTTATTAACAACATTTATTTTCTATGTAAAAATTCATTACAGCACAAGTAACACTACAGCGGGCGGTAACACTACCCCACCAGACCACCCCCCCCCCCCCAGTTATTAAAAAAAAAACTTTTTTTATACTTAATGCTAAATTGAATCAAATATAAAAAATAAACTGTTAATAATCTTAATATATTTAACTAATATTAAATAAAAAAAAACATTGATTTGGGGGGGGGGGTTGTTGCCTGGCATTATTTTCGCTAAATATTAAATATTAAAAAATATTTTAAAAAAATATATTAAAAAGAAATTGGATTAAGCAGGGGGGGTGGAGGGTGGATGCCAGCCGCCGAATATTAGATAAAAAAAATACTTTGAATAAGCGGGGGGTGGGGGGGGCCGCCGAATATTACAAAAAAAAAGTTTGAATAATGGGGGGGGGGGGGGGGCAGACGAATATTTAATGCAAAAAAAGACTAGGAATAAGCGGGGGGGGGGGGGGGGGCCGCCGAATATTAAATAGAAAAAAAACTTAGAATAAGAGGGGGGGGGGGGGGTGCCACCAAAGAATAATCAATAGAAAAAAAAATTGAATAAGCGGGGGGGGGGGGGGGGTTGCCGCCGAAGAATAATCGATAGAAAAGAAAACTTTGGATAAGTGGGGGGGGGGGGGGGGGGCTGCCGAATACGATTGTGGAAATACGATAGTGGCAATCACGGGAGGGGTTGGATGCTGCTGTGAAGCGGCCGCCGATGTTGAGACAGGCAGGCTTACCTGTTCCTCGGTCGGGCGCAGTGAGCTCGAGCTGACCCGACGTCACTTCCGGTTTTTCCAGTGACGTCGGAACGAGCACAGAGACGGGCGGGTGCACACAGACAGTGTATGCATCCGCCCGGCCATAACAATACACTCCATCGCGCCAGAAGCAAGTGGCGCGATGGAGAGCGCCACAAAGGCATATTTTTGGTGCCAATGTAGCGCCGCGTCTGCAATCCCGTGATTGCACAGACGTGGCGCTACTCCTAAAGGACTGTTCCCGGCGTCCGGCGCGCGGACATAAGGCCCTTTTTTGGGAAAAAAAATTCTTAAAGGGACAGATTTAAAAAAAATGTTTTTTTTTTTTTTTGTTTTTTTTTTTACTGACTGTGTGATGGGGGGCGGCGCCCGGGCGCCCCTATGGACGGGCCGCCACTGCTCCTCACCTACTGTCAATTTCCTCTGAAAAGCGGTCCAGACACGAATCACTCTTCAGAGGAGCGGCAGACTCACGTCTAAATCCAGCCTAATGCTACGCTAGAAAAGATAAACAATTTCACAGCATTTTGGCTGAACTTTTAACCTTCTTGGTATTTGTTTTTATCATTGCCATGCCAAAGAGGAGTCAAGTGCCATTCTCTCATTCGAGGACAATGTACGAGCGCAGAGTGGCTTTTGAATTGTAAGATGAATTCTGTAACTAAGCATTATAATTTAGGCAGAGGGCACAATCTCTGAAAACATAAGCATTTCAAGGTAATTTTCATAAATCCCTATTGTGATCTAATTTCCTATTAGGTGGAACAAAGCAGGCCGGCGTTGCAATTAATCAGGCTTTTGCTCTGTGGAGCAGTACTGCAGTTTATTGTATTCTCCTTAATGGAAAAACATTTTTTTTTTTTGGGGGTTTTAAATCACGGTTTTAATATGTCAAACTTCACCCTTTCCGCACCATGACAGGCAGAAAAGGAAAACAGGTCTGTATCAAAATCTTAGCACATGATAATGTTTGTATGGAATAGAAAGTGAGATGGAGATAGTTGTCGGTTCTGCCTTGGAATGAGGAGAGACCTTCAATTTGGAGGCATGCCCAAATATGATTCTTTTTCATCACTTGACACTACAATGTGCACTTAACCACCTAAGACCCGGACCTTTAGGCAGCTAAAGGACCTGGCCAGTTTTTGCGATTCGGCACTGCGTCGCTTTAACTGACAATTGCGCAGTCGTGCGACGTGGCTCCCAAACAAAATTCTCACAAATAGAGCTTTCTTTTGGTGGTATTTGATCACCTCTGTGGTTTTTATTTTTTGCGCTATAAACAAAAATAGAGCGACAATTTTAAAAAAAAATTGATATTTTTAACTTTTTGCTATAATAAATATCCCCCAAAAATATATAAAAAAGTGTGTTTTTTCCTCAGTTTAGGCCGATACGTATTCTTCTACCTATTCTTGGTAAAAAAAATCACAATAAGCGTTTATCGATTGGTTTGCGCAAAATTTATAGTGTTTACAAAATAGGTGGATTATTTTTTTTGCATTTTTATTTTTTTTTTATTTTTTTTACTACTAATGGCGGCGATCAGCAATTTTTTTCGGAACTGCGACATTATGGCGGACACTTCGGACAATTTTGACACATTTTTGGGACAATTGTCATTTTCACAGAAAATAATGCATTTAAAATTCATTGTTTACTGTGAAAATGACAATTGCAGTTTGGGAGTTAACCACTAGGGGGCGCTGAAGGGGTTAAGTGTGACCTCATTTGTGTTTCTAAGTAGGTGTGACGTCATTGATTGTGTTTCCCTATAAAAGGGAACACACGATCAATGACGGCGCCACATTGAAGAACGGGGAAGCTGTGTTTACACACAGCTCTCCCCATTCTTCAGCTCCGGGGACCGATCGCGGGATACCAGCGGCGATCGGGTCCGCGGGTCCGGCGGTCACGGAGCTTCGGACCGGCTGGGCACTTAAAGAGGAAGTACCTGTACGTGCTTGTGCCCAGCCGTGCCATTCTGCCAACGTATATGTGCAGGAGGCGGTCCTTAAGTGGTTAAAGTATATAGAACTCTAATCGCTAAGTCGTCATATTAGCTTTTACATTTTAAAGACACTAGAAAAGTCATTTTAATATTTTTAATATTGTAGTTTTTATTAAAGTAATATGAAATCCTAATTTATAAGCAGCTGATTTAATCTCTTACTGAGTATGCAGCTTCTTCACCTTTTAATCTTTGCCCGTGGTTTTGATTTTACCACTTCCAGACCGCGCTATACCTGAATGACGGTTACATCACGGTCGTCAATTTCTGGGAGGGTGTCCTATGGCGTTCTCATATGATCACCCCACCACGCACCCGCTGGGCGTGTGCAGGCGGCGCATTCTCTGACCGCTGTGTCCTCGGGACACAGATTATCACAGATTGGGGGTAAAAGGCCAATCACAGCGGCCCTTTACCAAGTGATCAGCTGTGTCTAATCATGATGTAAGCACAAACCAGTTATTGGCATACCTTTACTCACGCTGATAACTGGCTTGTGTGAAAGGTCGCTGATTATCAGTGCAATCCCAACAGTGCCCACCAGTGCTGCAAATCAGTGCTAATCAATGCTGCCAATCAGCGCCCATCAGTGCCTCCTCATCAATGTCACCTATCAGAGCTGCCTATCAGTGTATAAATTAAATTGTCTTAATTTACTACACCCAGAGGCGCCTCTCTCCTTGCTTTTTTTGCCTATCAGTGTCCATCAGTTCCACTTACCAGTGCCCATCAGTGCCATCTATCAGTGACACTTAGCAGTACCCTTTAGTACAGCCTATCAGTACCCATCAGTGCCACCTATCACTGCCCCTTATCAGAGCAGCTTTATCAGTGCCCGCCAGTGCCGCCTCATCAGTGCCCATTAGTGCAGCCTATCAGTGTCTTATGAGTGCTCATTAGTGCAGCATGTCCTAAGCCATGAGTAAGCACTGATTGTAGTGCAAAACGTCAGCTGTATGCCCCTGTCTTTGCTGTGATGTATGGTGTTTGATAACTTTTATCAAAAAAAAGGCAACCGAGAAGGTTTTTCCAGAGTGCGGCTGTCCAAACATTTCTTTCTACAAGTGCAGCATGTCCTTACCCATCAGAGCCACCTATCAGTACCCATCAGTGCCGCCTATCACTTCCCCTTATCAGTGCAACTTAATACGTGTCCACCAGTGCTGCCTCATCAGTGCCTATCAGTGCAGCCAATCAGTGCCCATCTGTGTCACATCATCAGTGCCCATCAGTGCTGCCTATAAGTGTCACTTATCAGTGCCGCCTGTCACTGACCTTTATCAGCTTCATCAGTGCCCACCAGTGCCACCTCATCAGTGCACATAAGTGCAGCCAATCAGATGTGGGCCGTCTGGTCAAACTGAACGATCGGGGGAGAAGGGCCTTAGTCAGGGAGGTGACCAAGAACCCGATGGTCACTCTGACAGAGCTCCAGCATTTCTCTCTGCAGAGAGGAGAACCATCTAGAAGAACAACCATCTCTGCAGCACTCCACCAATCAGGCCTGTATGGTAGAATGGCCAGATGGAAGCCACTCCTCCGTGAAAGGCACATGACAGCCTGCCTAGAGTTTGCCAAAAGACAGCTGAAGTACTCTCAGACCATGAGAAACAAAATTCTCTGGGCTGATGAAACAAAGATTACCAAATGTATGTTCATTACAATGTCACTCTTTTTATCAATATAAACTGTTGAATATATGCATCCCCTTCCTAAAACCCCTGAGGAAAGGTTGTATACCCGAAATGCGTCGGTTAGAATGGACAAAGCTTACCTTAAACATTTGACGAACACCAAGATATCTGTAAAGTGTGCCGTTTTTATTTTGTATATGTTTATTCTTTTTTCTTTTCTCATATCTTTAAAAACGATGGCCCAGATTCACAGAGAGCAAGGCGCACATTACGCCGCCGTAGAGTAACCAATGTACGCTATGCCAACGCAGCGGAGAGAGGCAAGCAATGCATTCAGCAAGCCAGTGCTCCCAACGCTGCGCCAGCGTGGCGTGGGATTCGAAGGCCTACGCCAGCATAGGTGGAAGTGGGCGTGACCCATGCAAATGAGGCGTGACCCCATGCAAATGATGGGCTGAGCGCCAGACAGATACGTATCACGAACTGCGCATGCGCCATGATGTGGACGCATCCCCCTGCGCCTGCTCACAACCACGTCGGAACAACTGCCTAAACTACGCCGGATCAATGCGTACGGTGTGAACGTAACCTACGCCCCGCCAGACACACGTCCAACGTAAAATACGCCGGCTTGTATTCCCTGGTGCATACCTTTGCATGTCTGCTGCTGGGTTGCACCTCCTTTATGGGGAATAACTTTACGCCGGACGTACAATGTACGCGCACCTCACGTAGCCTGCATTAGGCACACGCAGGTTCATGAATCGCCGTATTTCCCTCATTTGCATGTTTGAATGGCTAATCAATGGGAGCGACACCATGCTCCCAGCCTAAATGTACTCCCACCCTACGCCGGCGTAAACAAGCTACGTTGGCGGGGTGTAGCAAGACACTCAAGTTCCTTTACATCAGACTTATCTAATCGTGTCTTTATGGAGCTTTGTACACTAAAGTACAATTATGCTGGGACAGAAAAGGGTCACCCCTAAACTGTTGCCAAAAGGGAAAAGGCACACAATTGTCTATATTGTCTTTGTATGCTGTAACATTAACAGTTCCCCAAACTGGGAACAATTGAGCTTAATAATTTGCAGGGAAAAGGGTTGGTCTCTTTTAGGCCCGGTACACACGAGCAAACATGTACGATGAAAGCGGTCCGTCGGACCGTTTTCACCGTACATGTCTGCCAGAGGGCTTCTGTACGATGGTTGTACACACCATCGTACAGAAGTCCGCGCGTAAACACTACGCGGGGCGTGTCCGCGTCGTCGCCGCGACGATGACGCGGCGATGACGCGACGACGTGGGCGGGCCTGCCATTTAAAGGCTTCCACGCATGCGTCGAAGTCATTCGACGCATGCGAGGGACGGCGGGCGCTCGGACATGTACGGTAGGTCTGTACTGACGACCGTACATGTCCGAGCGGGCAGGATTCCAGCGGACAGTTTTAAAACACGTCCAGGAATATTTGTCTGCTGGGAAAAGGCCCGGCGGGCAAATGTTTGCTGGAATTCGGCCCGCTCGCGCCTACACACGACCGAACATGTATGCTGAAACTGGCCCGCGGACCAGTTTCAGCATACATGTTTGGTCGTGTGTACGGGGCCGTAGAGATATGATGGCCATGATTGACAATAAATGTGTAGATTCACATACATTGCCGCAACTTTGCATTTAAGCTACGCCGCCGTAAGTTAGCGAGGCAAGTACACGATTCACAATGTACTTGCCTGATAAGTTACGGCGGCGTAGCCTAAAGCGGGTGGGCGTAAGGGCGCCTAGTTCAAATGTGTGTAAGGGGGCGTGTTTTATGTTAATATGCTTTGACCTTACGTTTTTTACGTATTTTTTTAACTGCGCATGCGCCGGGCGCCTACATTTCCCAGTGTGCATTGCGGCTAAGTACGCCGCACGGGCCTATTGATTTCGACGTGGACGTAAACGACGTAAATCCCTATTCACGGACGACTTACGCAAACAACATAAAAATTTCGAATTTCGACGCGGGAACGGCGGCCATACTTGAACATTGGCAACGCCACCTAGGGCCCAGCTCTAACTTTAGGCGGCCTATCTCTTACGTAAACGGCGTAAATGTACTGCGTCGGCCGGGCGTACGTTCGTGAATCGGCGTATCTATTAATTTACATATTCTACGCCGACCGCAATGGAAGCGCCACCTAGCGGCCAGCCTCAATATTGCAACCTAAGATAGGACGGCGCAAGCCGTCGTATCTTAGATATGTTTAAGCGTATCTCTGTTTGAGAATACACTTAAACATAAGTCGGCGTAGATTCTGAGTTAGGTCGGCTTATCTACTGATAAGCCGGCCTAACTCTTTCTGAATCTACCTAATAGTCACTGTAGACAATGGATTTGGTTGGAGATATAGGACTTTTAAGGTGCGTCATATAAAAATTCACTCAGATTTAGTATAAAAATATACAAAATATTTATTGGGCTCCCAGGGATCGCTGGGAGCCTTTGTAAAACTTGGACGACCCACGGCTGGGTTCATAAAGGGGACGTAGATGTACGCCCTTGTGCCCAGCCGTGCCAATCTGTCGACATATATCAATGGCAGTGAAGGGGTTAACCACTAGGTAGCGCTAAGGGGTTAAGTGTGCCCTAAGGGAGTGATTCTTACTGTAGGGAGGCGTGACGACACTGATCGTCGTTCCCTATATCAGGGAACAGACGATCAGTGTCACTGCCACACAGAAGAACGGGGAAGGTGTGTTTACACTCACCTCTCCCCGTTCTTCAGCTCTGTGACCCGATCGCGGGACACCGGTGGCGGTCGGGTCCCGTGGGCGCGAGCACAGAGCTTCGGACTGGATCGCGAGCACGCCGCTGGCACGTACATGTACGCCCTTGTGCCCAGCCGTGCCATTCTGTCGATGTATATCGTCGTGCGGCGGTCCACAAGCGGTTAAAAGTCCTATATCTCCAACCAAATCCATTTTATAGTTTCTAGGGATGTTGGTGCCATATCTATCTAAATACGTTTCTTTGACCATATAGTGTAGACTTGGTTGTGCATTTTTTTTTAACCACTTAAGGACCGGATCAATATGCTGCTAAATGACCCAAGGGTTACAATTTGGCACTGCGTCGCTTTAACTAACAATTGCGCGGTCGTGCGACAGGGCTCCCAAACAAAATTGGCGTCCTTTTTTCCCCACAAATAGAGCTTTCTTTTGGTGGTATTTGATCACCTCTGCGGTTTTTATTTTTTGCGCTATAAACAAAATTAGAGCGACAATTTTGAAAAAAATGCAATATTTTTTACTTTTTGCTGTAATAAATATCCCCCAAAAACATATACAGTATAACATTTTTTTTTCCTCAGTTTAGGCCGATACGTATTCTTCTACCTATTTTTGGTAAAAAAAATCGCAATAAGCGTTTATCAATTGGTTTGCGCAAAATTTATAGCGTTTACAAAATAGGGGATAGTTTTATTATTTTTATTTTTTTACTACTAATGGCGGCGATCAGCGATTTTTTTCGTGACTGCGACATTATGGCGGACACTTTGGACAATTTTGACACATTTTTGGGACCATTGTCATTTTCACAGCAAAAAATGCATTTAAATTGCATTGTTTATTGTGAAAATGACAGTTGCAGTTTGGGAGTTAACCACAGGGGGCGCTGTAGGAGTTAGGGTTCACCTAGTGTGTGTTTACAACTGTAGGGGGGTGTGGCTGTAGGTCTGACGTCATCGATCGAGTCTCCCTATAAAAGGGATCACTCGATCGATGCAGCTGCCACAGTGAAGCACGGGGAAGCCGTGTTTACATACGGCTCTCCCCGTTCTTCAGCTCCGGGGAGCGATCGCGAGGGGGCGGCTAGAAGTGAATAGCCACGCCCTCGTCCCGGATCGCTCCTGAAGCCACGGGAACCGCCGCATGTACCGGGGGGTCCCGATCGGACCCCCGACCCACGTCTAGGCAGGGACGTACAGGTATGCCAATGTGCCTGTACGTGCCATTCTGCCGACGTTAATGTACATGCGGCGGTTTGGAAGTGGTTAACAGGTCCATTTAATTGAATTTTGGTGGTGTCGATTCAAGTGCCCTATCATGGTTCATTACAAACACTAAGCATCAGAAAACTACTGATAGATACCTCATCAGTAACCCAAAATCCAAAATTGTATCTTCATAAACTCTCAAGCCTCGTACACACGACACACGTTTTCCTCATCGAGTTCCTTGTCAGGCTGTCGAGGAACTCGACAAGGCAAGTTTCTCCATTCCCGTCGAGGAAATAGAGAACTTGCTCTCTTTTTGGCTCGTCGAGTTTCTCGACAGTTTCCTCGATGAAAATGTACACACGACCGGTTTCCTCGGCAAAAAAATATCTCCCAGCAAGTTTCTTGCTGTTTTTTGCCGAGAAACTCGTGTGTACGAGGCCTCATTCTAAATGCTTTTTTTGTGATGTAGCTCAAAGTTGAACTTATTGGTGCTGTCTCAATCCAATTAGACCTGCGTGTAACTGGAGCTAACATATGTTTTTTTTCTCCCATGCATCCTATAAGATCCATGAAATTCTGATGGAGAAAAATATCATGCACAACTTAACCATCTAGTTAACACAGACCTCAGAATGAAGGCCTGGTTGCATGCTTAAGGTTACGGTTACTGCTAGGGGGCCAAGAAAAAGAAGTCAAAGCTGACAACAGAGAGCCTGGAATTTCAGAGAAATGAGAAAAGGTTTAGATCTGGTAATTGATTCAAACTGCAAAATAACTATTGATGCACATTATAAAGAAATAAAAGAGGTTGCCTGGAGGTGGACATCTTGGTTAATCTACCACTGCAGACAATGCTAATAGGAATGTTCCACTTCAATCACTTTGTTTAATTGGAACCTGAAGTTTTGTTTTGCTCCCTTTTATCAAATCTTTTGTTGTATTCTCGACCATGAGATGATTTTTTCATGGATAGGAAGATGAAAGGAGAATGTGTGTAATATTTGTGTTATGGCCTACTTGCTAAATGTTTTCTGAAATTGTATTACCAAACAAAGAAAGTTCTCAAGGATTCTAGTGCAGGTCATCATATACCGTATTTATCGGCGTATACCGCACACTTTTTTGCCCTGAAAATCAGGGCAAAATCGTGGGTGGGCGGTATACGTCGATACCCGCTTTCCCGCACCGAGTTTGAACACTGCGCCGGCATATACCGAGCACAGTACACTCGTGTATAGTCAGGCAGGCTCGGCTCCTCTCGCGCTTACGTCCTGGACGTCCAGGACGTGAGCGCGAGAGTAGCCGCGCCTGCCCGACTATACACAAGTGTACTGCGCTCGGTATATGCCGGCGCAGTGTGCAAACTCGGCCCGGGAAAGCGGGGATCGAGCGGGGAGGACACCGCAGAAGGACGCCGGACCCCGACGAAGAGGACACCCGAAGCCGCAGAAGGAACGCCGGACCCGACAAAGAGGACACCCGAAGCCGCAAACGGACTCCGGACCCGACGAAGAGGACACCCGAAGCCGCAGACGGACGCCGGACCCAACAAGGCCACCGATGGACGCCGCGCAAGACACCAAAACTGTAAGTACTAATTTTTTTTTTTTTTACAGGAATGCGGGTCCACTTTAGGGGTGCGCGCTATACACCGGAGCCCTCAATACCCCGATAAATACGGTACATATTTTAGTAAAACCTGACAAATTCCTTTTCTCGTTTCTGAAAATCAGGTTGTGTGCCATTGATGCCACAGATTTTGGTACAACAATTTTTAAAACAAATTACAGTGGAACCTCGGATTACGAGTATAATCCATTCCAGGAGAATGCTCGTAATCCAAAGTACTCGCATATCAAAGCGAGTTTCCCCATAGAAGTCAATACAATGGGGGTAGTGGCGTTGTAATCAGTATAAGAGTAAATGAGTCCATTGAACGAAAGTCCTTATTGATATTGTAAAGTGTGTAACACACAATTGTAATGTGAGAAGTTTAGATGGGAAAAGGGAAATTGGGAAAAACAAATCCTATAGATTAAAATAATACAGAGTCCATGTTCCAGGGCAAGCCTCCAGGGGGAAGATGAGCGCAGGCTCCATTATGCAAAACAAGAAGAAAGAAGGCGCTACCAGGTAAGGAACAGTGTAATTTTAATTTATCACGGGCAGCGACAAAGGTGTGGCCTTTGTCGCTGCCTGTGACGTCATTGCGCTTCCATGGTGTGCTCCAAGCCTCGTTCCTGCTGTTCACATCACCCGGACTTCTTGGTTCTCTAGCAGACGGAGATACAGAGGATTGAGAGACATCATACACAGCTCACATCTTTTGCGGATGATCGCCACATTATGGGCCAGTCAGGACTTGTATCCCGAATTCACAGATTTTAAAATGTAAGTGGATAATGCACCTATTGTCAAATTAAAATTACACTATTCCTCACCTGGTGGCGCCTTCTTTCTTCTTGTTTCCCCTTCGAAGTCAATGGAAACTAAAATAATTTGTTCAGCATTGACTTCAATGGCATGGAATACCGCATGTGGCCAGAGGTGGGGGGGGGTGGCACTGGAGAGCCTCGAAAAAGCCAGAGGACAGGCTCAGAAACGGAGTATTTTCGTGCCTTTCTGAGCATTTTTGAACGGCTTCAAACGACTCTGAACGGCGCCGATTGGCTGGGATTAGCGTTGTTCGGCTACACTCGGCTTCGGCACCTCCCACCTCAGGCCAAACGCGGTACTGCACACCGCTTTGGCCTGAATCCTGCTTGTATTGCGAGACAACACTCGCAAACCGAGTTAGGATTTTTAAATATACAGTGCTCGTATTGCAAAACGCTCGTAAACTGTGTAACTCGCAATCAGAGTTTCCACTGTATATTCCTTTACTTGGCCACATTCCAAAAAAATGATTTACCATATTATACTTAAGAAAGGTTGTATTGCAACCAACAAAGTAAAAAAGTAATTGTCACTTGCTGACCCTTAACTCCAATTACCTCAATGTAACCCATGAACCTAAAGTAGAGGGAATTTTTTCTAATGACAGCTGTCTTTTAAAAATGATGCATGTAAATACCTTATCTTCGATCTGTTCTGGCCGGTCCAGTGACTTCTGGCAGCTCTAATCCTCCGATCTACATGCTACAGTGGGAGGGGTCCAGATTCCCCCTCTGACATCAGGTAACTCTCCTCCCCCATCTAAGGGCTACAGCGAGAGGGGCTGAGCCGCCAGCACAGTGGTCCATGACCTTTTTGGCTGATGTCAGAGGGGGATTTCGGCCCCTTATGCTGTAGCCCATAGAGGAATAAAGCGGCCGGAGGTCACTTGACCAGCCAGAAGCGATTGAATAAAAGGTATTTACAGACATGTTTTTTAAAAAAAAACATGTACCGTATTTATCGCGGTATAGCGCGCTCCCGCGTATACCGCGCACCCCTAAAGTTGCCCCGAATCCTGTGGAAAAAAAGTTTTTTTTGTACTTACAGTTTTGGTGTCTTGCACGGCGTCCATTGGCGGCCTTGTCGGGTCCGGCGTCCGTCTGCGGCTTCGGGTGTCCTCTTCGTCGGGTTCGGCGTCCTTCTGCGGCTTCGGGTGTCCTCTTCGTCGGGTCCGGCGTCCGTCTGCGGCTTCGGGTGTCCTCTTCGTCGGGTCCGGCGTCCTTCTGCGGCATCCTCGCGTCCTCCCCGCTCGTTTCCGAGTTTGAATACTGCGCCGACATATACAGAGCGCAGTACACTCGTGTATTGTCGGCAATGCTTGGCAACTCTCGCGCTGAGGTCCTGTACGTCCAGGACGTGAGCGTGGAAGGAGCCGAGACTGCCCGACTATACCCGAGTGTACTGCGCTCTGTATATGTCGGCGCAGTATTCAAAACTCGGCGCGGGAAAGCGGGTATCGGCGTATACCGCGCACCCACGATTTTGCCCTGATTTTCAGGGCAAAAAAGTGCGCGGTATACACCGATAAATACGGTACAAAGTGTAGTAGAGATTAATAGAGCAGAGGAGCTGGCTGTAATTGTTCTTTACCCACTTACGGACCAATTCCCACTGACTTTTGACTTTTTTTAAAGTAGCTGCTTCACTCTTTTGCAAATTTGATTACCACTATTTGTTCATAAGCGCAGTGGTGGGAACACAGAAAGGGCGGATTTATCTTTGTTACCATTATTTACATACATAAGTCATGCCCGCATATGAAAGCGGTGTTCAAATCGCACATGTGAGGTATCGCCGCAATCGTTATAGTGAGAGCAATAATTCTAGCACTAGACCTCCTCTGTCACTCAAAACTGGTAACCTGTAGAAATGATTAAACGTCACCAAAAGAGATTTTTAAGTGCCAAAGTTTGTCGCAATTCCACGAGAGGGCGCAATTTTGAAGCGTGACATGTTGGGTATCAATTTACTCGGTGTAACAGTATATTTCACAATATAGAAAAAAATTGGGCTAACTTTACTGTTGTCTTATTTTTTAATTGATTTTAAAGTGTATTTTTTCCCAAACAATTGCGCGTATTAAGACTGTAGCGCAAATACGGTGTGACATAAAGTATTGCAACGACTGCCATTTTATTCTCTAGGGTGTCTGAAATAAATATATATAATGTTTGGGGGTTATAAGTAATGTTCTAGTAAAAAAATAAAGATAACAATTTTAACTTGTAAACAACAAATCTCAAAAAGAGACTTGGGGCCAGATCCACAGACGAAGTACGCCGGCGTATCTACTGATACGCCGGTTTACTTTCAAATTTCCTGCGTCGTATCGTTGTTTTGAATCCTCAAAACAAGATACGACGGCTTCTGGGTTAGATCCGACAGGTGTACGTCTTCGTACATCTTCGGATCTAAGATGCAATACTTCGGGCGTCCGCTGGGTGGCGTTTTCCGTGTCGGGTATGCAAATTAGCGATTTACGACGATCCACGAACGTACGCACGGCCGTCGCATTTTCTAACGTCGTCTGTAGTCGGCTTTTTCCGGCGTATAGTTAAAGCTGGTATTTTTCGGCGTATACATAGACTTGCCATGTTAAGTATGGCCGTCGTTCCCGCGTCAAAATTTGAAAGTTAAAAAAAATGACGTCGTTGCGACGTCATTTCGCGCAAAGCACGGCGGGAAATTTCTTGACGACGCATGCGCATTTCATTCGGCGCGGGGACGCGATTCATTTAAATGAAACCCGTCCAATTTCAAATCCGCCGCCAGAAATACACTATGCCGCCGTAACTTACGGCGCAAAATTGCTGAGGATTCGAAAATGCACCAGGTAAGGTACGGTGGCATAGTGTATCTCTGATACGCTGCGCCGTTCTACATGTGGATCTGGCCCTTGGTTCTTAAGGCCTCGTACACACGATAGGTTAATCAGAGGACAACTTTCTGAAGGACCGTTTTCATCGGTCAAAACCGATCGTGTGTGGGCCCCATAGGTTATTTAACCTTCGGTTAAAAAAAAAGACAACTTGCTTTAAAATTAACCTATGGATTGGTAACCGATAGGTCAAAACCGATCGTTAGTATGCACGACCATCGGTTAAAAATCCACGCATTCTCAGAATCAAGTCGACGCATGCTTGGAAGCATTGAACTTCGTTTTTTTTCAGCACGTCGTTGTGTTTTACGTCACCGCGTTCTGATACGATCGGTTATTTAACCTATGGTGTATAGGCGTGACAGACCATCAGTCAGCTTCATCGGTTAACCTTCAGACCGTTGTCCTCTGGTTAACCTATCGTGTGTACGAGGCTTCAGTGGTTAATTTTACACACACTTTAAGGGAAATTTCCCCAATGGGACAGAGATGACTAAATTAAAATCTTGACTGGGGTTTTAACCAATAGCTGCTCTATCCAAAACTAACATAAATGTTGTGGTTGTTAGATATGCTTTAATCGCTTCAGGGCTTGATTATATTCTAGGGGTAAAATTCCAGACAACACAACCCAGTACAAAGCAATAACCTAACAAGCGCTCATGTGTATTAAGCAGTTTGTCTCAATCAACATTTAAGGTCAGGACATCAGGCCCCCAGCATCAATTACAAATGTGTCTTGGGCCCCTGTGTTGCCTCTTTGCACAGTGCCTTGGGGGTGTGCGCACCTCGACTAAAAATGTATGATTACTTCATCTGCACGTAAACCTTGTAATAGTCAACAATTTATTGCGCAGTCGTGCGACGCGGTACCCAAACAAAATTATCGTCCTTTTTTTCCCACAAATAGAGTTTTCTTTCGGTGGTATTTGCGCTATTAACAAAAAAAGAGCGATCATTTAGGAAAAAAAAATATTGTTTACTTTTTACTATAACAAATATAAAAAAAAATGTAAAAAAACAAATGTCTTCCTCAGTTTAGGCCAATATGTATTCTTCTACATATATTTGGTAAAACAAATCGCAGTAAGCGTATATTGATTGGTTTGCGCAAAAGTTATAGCGTCTACAAACTATGGGATAGATTTATGGCATTTTTATTATTTTAAATTTTTTTACTAGTAATGGCGGTGATCTGTGAATTTTAATGGGACGGTGACATTACGGCGGACAGATCGGACACTTTTGACACTTTTTGGGACCAGTGACATTTATACAGCAATCAGAGCTAAAAAATAGCCACTGATTAACCACTTCATTACTGGGCACTTAAACCCCCTTTGTGCCCAGACCAATTTTCAGCTTTCAGCGCTGATGCATTTTGAATGACAATTGCGCGGTCATACAACACTGTACCCAAATTATATTTTTATCATTTTTTTTCCCACAAATAGAGCTTTCTTTTGGTGGTATTTGATCATCTCTGCGATTTTTTTATTTTTTGCGCTATAAACAAAAAAAGACAGAAAATTTGGGGGGAAAAAAACAATATTTTTTACTTTTTGTTATAATAATATCCCAATTTTTTTTTAAAAAAAATATTTTTTTCCTCGTTTAGGCCAATACGTATTCTTCTACATATTTTTGTTAAAAAAAAATTGCAATAAGCGTATTTGATCGGTTTGCGCAAAAGTTATAGCACCTACAATATAGGAGATAGATTTATGATTTATTTTTTTATTTTTTACTAGTAATGGCGGCAATCTGCGATTTTTTTTTTGTCAGGCCTGCGATATTGCGACGAATATATCGGACACTTTTGACACAATTTTGGGACCATTCACATTTATACAGCGATCAGTGCTAAAAAAATGCACTAATTACTGTATAAATGTGACTGGCAGGGAAGGGGTTAACACTAGGGGGTGAGGAAGGGGTTAAATGTATTCCCTGGGTGTGTTCTAACTGTGTGGGGGGAGGGGACTGACTGGGGGAGGTGACAGATGCTGTGTCCCTATGTACAGGGACACAGATCGGTCTCCTCTCTCCCTGACAGGACGTGGAGCTCTGTGTTTACACACAGAGCTCCACGTCCCTGCTGTCACCGCCGATCGCGGGTACCCAGCGGACATCGCGGCCGCCAGGCACACGCATCGGCTTCCCAGCGATGCGCCGGCACAGTGTTTACCCGCTGCGCGCCCCCCAGCGGCGCGCGCGGGTAATGCACAGAAAAAGACGTCCAAAGACATCCACTCGGCACTTGAGAGCCGCGGTGTGGACGTCTTTTGTCTATAGCGCAGATCGCAAGTGGTTAATGTATAAATGACTCTGTTGGTGTGTGATGACATCAGAGTCCTTAGCTGGTCTGGCGTGAGCCGCCGCTGGTAGTCTGTTTTTAGATTTGTTATCCTTTTGGATGTCAGTAACCCGCTTTATTCAAATAAAGGGTATCTGTTTTTTCATACTGCACCATGAAGTTTTCCGCTTTTTTATTATGACCCAAACTGCTCACTGAACGCCCCTTTCACTGTCCTGAGAGGAGACGGTGTATATGCGCTAAGACAAAGATCCAGCTGATACAAGGGAGTGTTCGGTGTCCCATGGAGAGGTGAAAAGGATATTCTGCTGTGGATCAACTTCATGTCTGGAGCCTGGTGAACCAATCCCTGTGTGCTGAGCTCGTATGATCTCCGTAATAGAGGTCCATCTGAGTCGGTAAGCGGCCATTTATCTTCCTTATTGTATGGAAGCTGAATACTGAAGATTCATATCCCTGCTCCTGTGTTTGATTGAATACCTGCAGTTTTTTTGCTACATCTTTTTGCTACTTTTTTACTACTTTCTGGACTTCCAAGTTGTTGTCACTTTTTGGACTGTTTGGACTTAAATGACCACACAGGACCATTGTTGAAGGGGTGCGGCATTTGTCATTTTTTATTCACATTGCTGCTTGCCTTCACTATACATTAATATTGAGATCACATTCACATGGACAATTTTTTATGATTAAGTTTATATATTCACACATATATATATATATATATTTACATATCTTCATTAGTCGCGGATTATGCAATTTTTTTAGTCGCTGATTCACGCGATCATTTCAGGTTGCGCATTATTTTTTACCTACTATTCTAACTTATATATAATTGCAGCACCTTGTCATATATATTTAAATTTGCACTTTGTAGCACTATTATACACCTCCCATTTGGGGATAGCGCGGATCAACTCCATTTTACACGGAACACTCAGCTTCCCAGCAGAGCCTCTGTTCAGTGTTCCCTCTAGCACGGATGCCCTCTCGTCCTCAGTCTCGGGCGAGAGGGCATCCGTGATAGGCGGAACACTGAACACAGTGTCTTCTGGGAAGTTAAGTGTTCCGCCTATCACTGAACAGCACGAGGAGGAGGTGCGGCTTTTGAATAATGGATGGCCGTGGTCTGACAGATTCTGCATGTCAGGGATAAGGCAAGGGATCGTCGAGACATGCAATGGCACAGTGAGGTATGCAGTGACACAGTGAGGCATGTAATGGTGCACAGTGAGGCATGTAATGGTGGCACAGTGAGGCATGCAATGGCACAGTGAGGCATGTAATGGTGGCACAGTGAGGCATGCAATGGCACAGTGAGGCATGTAATGGTGGCACAGTGAGGCATGTAATGGCACAGTGAGGCATGTAATGGTGGCACTGTGAGGCATGCAATGGCACAGTGAGGCATGTAATGGTGGCACAGTGAGGCATGTAATGGTGGCACAGTGAGGCATGTAATGGTGACACAGTGAGGCATGTAATGGCACGGTAAGGCATGTAATGGTGGCACAGTGAGGCATGTAATGGCACAATGAGGCATGTAATGATGGCACAGTCTGGCATGTAATGGTGGCACAGTTTGGCATGTAATGGTGGCACAGTTTGGCATGTAATGGCACAGTGAGGCATGTAATAGTGGCACAATCTGGCATGTAATGGTGGCACAGTCTGGCATGTAATGGTGGCACAGTCTGGCATGTAATGGCACACTGAGGCATAAAATGGCACAGTGAGGTGAGGCGAGGCATGACTAGTAGGAAGGGGGTTGTCTTATACAGTGAGTATATCCCAAAACCAACATTTTAGCTGGAAAATTAGGGGGTCGTCTTATACGCCGGCAAATACGGTATTTTAATAAATTTGAACGGCGAAATACCTTTTCTCATCAGCAGTACATAACAGTCTTGTGACTTCTATCAGTGTCTGGTTGAAGCTCGTAGGATAAGTTTTCATTCACCTCTGACTGTCCTATGAGGCTACATGACCCCTGACCCTCTGTCTGAAAAATGCTAATTGACTCTGTATTGATCACAGGCACCCTGCCAAAAAAAAAAATGGCAATACACACAATTCTGAGCATGTGTAGAGTGCCCCCGAGGCTCTGTTCTATCAGCAGATGGATAAGGGGCAGTAAAAAAAAAGGGGGGATCTGTGCATACAGGATCAAACAGCCTTTTTACACAAGGTAGAGAATTAACCCCTTAGGTTCCACAGTGAGTATAACAAGCATGCTTTACTGCATATACAGGCTGGGCCAGATTCACAGAAGAAGTACGCCGGAGTATCTACTGATACTCCGGCGTACTTTCAAATTTCCCACGTCGTATCTTTAGTTTGAATTCTCAAACCAAGGTACGACGGCATTTGGGTAAGATCCGACAGGCGTACGGCTTCGGATCTTAGGATGCAATACTTCAGCGCCCGCTGGGTGGAGTTCGCGTAGTTTTCCACGTTGGGTATGCTAATTAGCTGATTACGGCGATCCACAAAGGTACGCGTGGTCGTCGCATTCTCTTACGTCGTCGCTAGTCGGCTTTTCCCGGCGTATAGTTACAGCTGCTATTTTATGGCTTATATTTAGACTAGCCATGTTAAAGTATGGCCGTCGTTCCCGCGTCAAATTTAAAAAAAAAAATTTTTTGCGTAAGTCGTCTGTGAATAGGAAAGGACATAACGCACGTCGCCGTTCAAAAAATTACATCAGTGCGACGTCATTTCGCGCAAAGCGCGGCGGGAAATTTCAAAACGGAGCATGCGCAGTACGTTCGGCGTGGGAACGCGCCTAATTTAAATGATACATGCCCCATTTGAATTAGGCGGGCTTGCGCCGGATGGATTTACGCTACGCCGCCGCAAGTTTACAGGCAAGTGCTTTGTGAATCAAGCACTTGCCCGTAAAACTTGCGGCGGTGTAACGTAAATGCAATACGTTACGCCACCAGAATTCTACGTGAATCTGGCCCACTGACTTTACTGTTGTGGGTTTATTAACACTTTAAGCTTTGACAATAAAACCTGGAAGCTGATTGGTTTCTATGCAGAGCCGCACCAGATTTTGCACTCTCCGGTTTTAGTAAATCCTGCCCAGTGTCTTTCCTATTCCTAATGTTCTTATCCCCTTTCTATTAATACATCTATATTTATATGTACATAATTTTATAATGTATTTATTATTAATGAAAATATATGTTTATATTTAATAATTAACACCCAATATTTCTATTATGAGCCCTGAGGAAGGCAACGCAGATTCCCCAAACACATTGGCTTCTGAATAAACATTTATAAATATTTATAAAGATTTTATATAGATTTTTGTGCTGAAGAATATTCTTTTGAACAAGAATGAGTGCCTGTATGACTTTTGCTTTACGTTGGGAATAACACATGGGGCACGTGATATCTCTACAATGTTAAGCGAGCAGCATATTATTCCTGCTTGAAACAGACCGTAGCCAACAATCCAAAGGACTTTACTTCTATTAACCGATTACGGACCGCCCACCGTAGATCGCCGCCGGTGTCCCGCGATCAGTCACAGGAGCTGAAGAACCGGGAGAGGTGAGTGTAAACACACCTTTCCCGTTCTTCACTGTGGCAGTGACACTGATCGTCTGTTCCCTGATATAGCGATCAGTGACATCACGCCTACAGCCACACACCCCTACAGTAAGAATCACTCCCTTAGGGCACAATTAACCCTTTAGCGCCACCGCACTGCCATTGTCATTTTCACAGTAATCAGTTCATTTTTATAGCACTTTTTCGCTGTGAAAATGACAATGGTCCCAAAAATTTGTCAAAAGTGTCCAATGTGTCCGCCATAATGTCGCAGTCACGGAAAAAAAAAATCGTTGATCGCCGCCATTAGTAGTAAAAAAATGATTATTAATAAAAATGCCATAAAACTATCCCCTATTTTGTAAACGTTATACATTTTGCGCAAGCCAATCGATAAACGCTTATTGCTTGTTTTTTTTATATATTTTTGGGGGATATTTATTATAGCAAAAAGTAATGCCGCGTACACACGATCGGTTAAACCGATGAGAATGGTCTGATGGACCGTTTTCATCAGTCAAAACCGATCGCGTGTGGGCGCCATCGGTTAATTAACCATCGGTTAAAAAAAAGCCAACTTGTTTTACATTTAACCGATGGATTCCTAACCGATAGAACAAAACCGATCGTAAAAATCCACGCATGCTCAGAATCAAGTCGACGCATGCTTGGAATCATTGAACTTCATTTTTTCAGCACGTCGTTGTGTTTTACGTCACCGCGTTCTGACACGATCGGTTATTTTTTTTTTTTAATTCAATACTTTTTTTTATTGTTTCCATACAAATATACAGAAAAGTTTACAGATTCAATTTTTTATATACTTAATGCATTTTATGTGCATACAAAGGATTAATTGCAAAAAATTAAACATGTCCTTTCATCCCCTGCCCACCCCTCCCCTCCCTCCCTCTCTCCTATCTTACTTTTAAAATGCATACACGTTTTTTAATTCCATTCTTTCCCTTAGGTTATTTTTTTTTTATTTTATTTTTTTATTTAAAGTGAGCGTCCTATTTTACATAACCAGTGCTCCCATATTGCCTTAAATTTTTTAAGGTTTCCCCTTCTAATCCATGTTCCCCTTTCCTTCCCAATTGTGCTATTCATTACATTCAACCATTCCTCTGCTGTGGGTGGATTTTGTGCTTGCCATTTTAGTGCTATTAATTTCCACGATCGGTTATTTAACCGATGGTGTGTAGGCACGACTGACCATCAGTCAGCTTCATCGGTTAACCGATGAAAACCGTCCATCGGTCCGTTCTCATCGGATGGACTGAGCGTGTGTACGCGGCATAAAAAATATAGCATTTTTTTCAAAATTTTCACTCTTATTTTTGTTTATAGCGCAAAAAATAAAAACCGCAGAGGTGAACAAATACCACCAAAAGAAAGCTCTATTTGTGGGGAAAAAAGGACGCCAATTTTGTTTGGGAGCCACGTCGCACGACCGCGCAATTGTCAGTTAAATCGACGCAGTGCCGAATCGCAAAGAGGGGCAAGGTCCTTAACCTGCATAATGGTCCGGGGCTTAAGTGGTTAAATGACCTACAGGTAGACGACAGGCCTTTGTTTTTGGATGACACTGTTTCCACTTTTACAGCTGAAATATATTTTGCAAAAGTAAAAAATGGATCACATATTAAAAAGTACCCAATCTATTTTTGGAATCAGGTTCGGTGGCGTAGCTAATCCTACCCGTGTATAACCTGTCACACAGCAGAAAGTTCTCCAATTAAATTAAGTTCATCTCGGTTTCCATATAACCAATTTAATAAGTTAAGATGTATATTTTCCAGGCCAGTTATTTAGTTTGTTCACAAAGTCTTCTTGTTGAACTTGGATATATAATACAGCCATTAAGAGGAATTTTTATGAACAATATTATTTATTTTGTTCTTGTTGTGAATGGTCGATGTCTAAGTTCAAATTTCCCCTGCTAAAGTTAGGAAATAACATCTCTGAAAAAGAACTAAATTATAATAAGAAACAGATAAAAATCCATCAAAGTACAGACAGTTTGCATTGCGGATTTTCATGAAATTTGGGATGCATTCCAAGAAAGCTTCAGTTATTGCCATCCATTGCATCTACTGTTTATTTAATCCGTTTTTTTATTTTTATTTTAGGGAATAATGTTTCTTAATCACGCTTAAGCAATAAAACGTATCCTAATTTTAGCTTATGGGTTACTCTAAACCCCTGTACACACGATCGGATATCTGATGAAATCTAATCCAATGGATTTTTTCATCAGATATCCGATGAAGCTGACTTTCATCAGTCTTCCCTACACACCATCGGTTAAAAATCCGACCGTGTCCAAACGCGGTGACGTAAAACACTACGACCTGCTGAGAAAAAAGAAGTTCAACGCTTCCGAGCATGCGTTGACTTGATTCTGAACATGCGTAGATTTTTGACAGATGGATTTCCCCACAGACGATCTTTTTTTTTCTATCGGTTTTTTAACCATAAGGCCCCATACACACCATAGAATCCATCCGCTGAAAAATCTCAGCGGATCAGTTTCAGCGGATAGATTCTATGGTGTGTACAATCCAGCGGATCTGTTTCCGCGGATTTTTATCCCCTGGGATGGATTTCAAGCGGATATAAATTTGAAGACATGCTTTCAAATCTATCCGCTTGAATCCATCCCAACGGATTGATCCGCTGGTCTGTACAGACTCACCGGATCAATCCGTCCGAAGGGATCCCCCGCATGCGTCGTAATGATTCGACGCATGCGTGAAATTCCTTATATGACAGCGTCGCGCTCGTCGCCGCGTCATCATCGCGGCGACGGCGCGACACGTCATCGCGAGGGGATTTCGGCGCGGATTTCGATCCTATGGTGAGTACACTCCATCGGATCCAAATCCGCTGAAATCCTCGAGAGGATTTATCCGCGGAAACGGTCCGCTGGACCGTATCCGCGGATAAATCCTCTCGTGTGTACTAGGCCTAAGAAAAATTTAAAACAGGTTCTATTTTTTTTTTCACCGATGGATAAAAAACCGATGGGGCCCACACACGATCGGTTCGTTTGATGAAAACGGTCCATCGGTCCGTTTTCATCAGACGAACCGATCGTGTGTACAGGGCTTTAGTTTAAGAGAAGTGAAACTTTTATTGATGCAAACGAAACAACTGTTAAAATGACCACGCCAGGTTCTAAAACAAATATACTACCCAAACAGATATCCAAGAGTCCGAGATTTCAAATCATAAAATTGATTTGAAGCAGAAAGAGGCTTTTTTTCTGCTATGAATCAGTTTAATCAACAAAAACCTTGGATTGTTGAACATTGGACTATACATATGGTATATACTCGAGTATAAGCTGACCCGAATATAAGCAGAGGCACCTAATTTTACCACAGAAAAACTGGGAAAACGTATTAACTTGAGACTAGGGGAGGAAATGCAGCAGCTACTGTAAGTGGAAAAAAGGGTCAACAATGCCCATTTTCAGCTTCACTGTGGCCATTTGCAGCCTCACTGTGTCCATCTGTATGCCTCACTGTGCCCATTGCATGCCTCACTGTGCCCATTGCATGCCTCACTGTGCCCATCTGCAGTCTCACTGTGCCCATCTGCAGACTCACTGTGCCCATTGCATGCCTCAATGTGCCCATTGCATGCCTCACTGTGCCCATTGCAAACCTCACTGTGCCCGTTGCAAACCTCACTGTGCCCATTGCATGCCTCACTGTGCCCATTTGCACCCTCACTGTGCCCATTGCATGCCTCACTGTGCCCATTGCATGCCTCACTGTGCCGATCTGCATACCTGATCTCCGTGTCATGCAGTCAGTCGACAGCCGTCCAGTGTAACAAAGCTCCGCCTCCTCCTTGTCCTCGTCCGTGATAGATGGAACACTCAGTTTCCTAGCAGTAAGTCAGTGTTCAGTGTTCCGCCTATCACGGGCGAGGAAGAGGCGGGGCTTTGTTACACAGGACAGCCGCCATCTGACTGCATGACACAGGGTCTGATTAGGTATGCAGATCGGAGAGACTCGAGTATACGCTGAGGGGGGCTTTTTCAGCACAAAAAAAACTTGGCTTATACTCGAGTACATACGTTATGTGGATTCTCAACTCTGAGTTCTTCTCCTGCTCTTGAGGGGAATCCTCATTTTGTGGAATGCTGCCGAGCCAAAGCCAATGTGCCCAGCAGTGGTGGCCGGTCCATAAAGGACAACTCCCTAATCTCCATGCACCGCCCCCCAATCTCCATGCGGGATGCTGGACGCATGGATTTCTATGAGTTTTTTTTATTTTATTTGAAACACATGATTACCGGGCTGAGGCTCTAATTGGCTTCAAAAAGGTTGGCCCACCCACTTGTGACATTAGGGTATCAACATTTGCTATTGTTTTTCTGCTTCTCCTCCTGGCCAATCAGGACAGGAAGGTCCTGAAATCCTAAGACCGGATTGGCCGGGAGGAGAAGCAACCAGATTGGCCAGGAGGAGAATCCAGGGAAGCCGGGGAAACCACCTGCGACCTGGATGGGGTAAGTGTGGGGCTGGGGGGTGGGCAAGCAGGCAGTAGAGAGGTGGGGGTTTGTTTGGCACCCCCCAAAAAATTGTATCTGTAAGATTAGATGTCCTGCGCATCCCCCCCCCCTTTCATTAGATGTCAAGAGCCACCCCACCATCAAAAGTTGAGTCCTCCACTCTCCCTTACATCACAGTGCACCCCCTTTCCTTATGCTGCTGCTGGGAAGAAGCTGGATGCATTGCTTAAAAGCAGAAAGTAAGGGTCTGAAGGAGGACCAGAGGAGGGCTGGAGCTCTCCTGCAGCAGGAGAGGTCCGAGGACCACGTGAAATGGCATGGAGGGTCGGATTTGGCCCGCGGGCCTTGTGTTTGACACCTGTGTTGTACATTATATACCACTGAGTGGATTATAGGATTTTACAAGGATTTTATCTCAGTTCACACTGGGGATTCCTGTCAGGCAGGGAGAGAGAGGGGGAGAGAAGACAGCACATTACATGGTAAGACCTACCCCAAAAATAAGCCCTACTGTGTATTTTATTGCAAAAATTAATATAAGACACAAGCTTATTTTCGGGGAAACACGGTAGCAAGGCCATTGGATGGCTGTGTAGCCACTATGGCTTGATGTAAGCAGGTTAATATTGCTTTCCCTACTGCAGGGGTGTCCAAACTTTTTTCAAAGAGGGTCAGATTTGATGAAGTGAACATGCGTGAGGGCCGACCATTTTGCCTGACATTCTTTGAATCAATAAAATTAAATGCAAATTAACTAATACACTGCCCAACAAGAATCCTATTTCCTTTGTGGCTGTGTGTGTTGAAGAGTCTAAAGATGAGCTTGGGCATTTTATTTGGATATACAGGGCCATATTCAGAAAAGAGATACGACGGCGTATCTCCTGCTACGCCGTCGTATCTCTGAGTGCGGTCGGTCGTATCTATGCACCTGATTCAGAGAATCAGTTACACATAGATTTCCCTAAGATCCGACAGGTGTAAGTGTCTTAGACCTTTGTATCTTAAGCTGCATTTTCTGGCTGGCCGCTAGGTGGCGCTTCCGTTTGTTTACGCGAGGAATATGAAAATTACTATTTACGTTGATTCAGAAACGAACGTCCGCCCGGCGCTTTTTTTTTACGTCGTTTGCGTTCGGCTTTTTCCGGCGTAAAGTTACCCCTGCTATATGAGGGGTATGTGCGGCGTATCCTATGTTAAGTATAGCCGTCGTTCCTGCGCCGAGTATTGAAATGTTTACATCGTTTGCGTAAGTCGTTCGCGAATACGGCTGGACGTAATTTACGTTTATGTCGAAAGCAATGACGTTTTGCGGCGGATTTTCGAGCATGCGCATTGGGATGTTTTCACGAACGGCGCATGCGCCGCTCAAAAAACACGTAAAATATGCGGGTTCAAGTCAAATTTAGATAAAACACGCCCCCAATATCCCCATTTGAATTCCGCGGCCTTACGCCGCAACACATACGTTATGCCGCCGTAAATAAGGGCGCAAGTTCTTTCTGAATACAGAACTTGCACCCAAAGTTACAGCGGCGTAACGTATCGGAGATACGTTAAGCCAGCAGAAAGATGCGCGCATCTTTCTGAATCTGGCCCACTGTATTTATCGCCCATTGCCATGAATGCAGCCTCACAAGTACCATAAATGCAGCCTCACCAGTACCATGAATGCAGCCTCACCATTGCAATTAATGCAGCCCCACCATTGACATGAATGCAGCCTCTGAATGCCCGGCGCTCGTAGATTCATTGGGGGCCACAAAAGAGATATATATCCAAATTACCAGTGGGGCCACATTAAAATGAAACGAGGGTCGCAGTTGGCCCCCGGGCCTGACTTTGGACATGCCTGCTCTACTGACTCCAATGCTCTGAAATTTCATTAAAGGGAAAAAGCTCAGTTTCGCCCATTAGTGATACTGAAGAAAAATTGTTGGAGAACAACATGGCTACCATCTACATTTGAACAACCCCCCCACATAATATTGATGGTAAATTGGTGGTCCTGGGAATTCACTTGGAATCGTCAATCATCTAAAAAACCTACCAAGATTTTCTTAATAAGTGTGGACTGACCCTTTCTTTTCGGGAAAACATCTCACAAATCCATTCTAGTGACAACTGTCAGTTGGGTATGTCATTATAAATAAGCAGGAGCACATGGCAAGCTGTTTTGCAAACATATGTGTTAGCTATTGATGTCATTTTATGAAATGTTTTTCAGATAAGGATCTAAAGAAGGTAAAGCCTCTACCCAAGATAACACAGAATAATCCAGATTTGTTCTTATTGTTTTTCTATTCTTCCAATGTTGTATAATTGGCACGGAATCCTCTTATCATCCCTAGAATAAGAGAAAAAAAAAAAGGTTTGAATTAAATAATGCATATGTGTATGTTGATAGTGATTCTGGCAAGGCAAGTTAATTTGGTATTAACTATGTGCTGTGTCTGTATCAATTTATCCATAGCTCCTCAGCAGGGCTGAAAAGCTATAGGAATTATCATATACTGATGAGATCACAGAGCATGTCTCCTAATCACATCCTTGAATGGGCTCACATACATGTCGAGGTATAAAAAAGGGGGATGTAGGAGCACAGTTCCCTATGGGAAGAATAGGCAAATTTACTGAGGCATAAACACTCAATATAACGAATTTACATATATGTCTCCCCAAGGATTACCTCTGAAATGGAACATATTCTGGGAAAAAAAATAATTGATACCTTTATGTCAAAAATGATCTGCAGATGAAAAAAACATATTCTTGTTGAATACAGTAGAGGGTATGTTCAGGTGTCTGGGAATATTACTGTATGAACGGGGGAGCTAGGATACCTCTCCTGGATGGACTGATACAAATGGATGTTCCCCCACGACCTTTTAAATTATCCTGTTCAGTTAGCACGAGTCAAGCTAAGGTGAAGATTCCAGGGAAAACTCAATATATTCATGATCCTTATCACTGAACGACAAGACATCACGATCGTGAAGGAGATTTTGTGCTTTACCTATAGCTTTACCCAATCCTCTCCCAAACGTCGCGATTGTTAAAAGATGAGGAGGCCAAATCCTGCAGGATTTTGGGTTTCATGCTTAGGTTAAACTATCAAAGTGAAAGAGACCTTGTTTTCTTGAGCTTGTGTAGAATGGCATTTCTGTACTGCCAACGTGAAATTTTTGAAGGATCTAACTCTCAGGCCCCGTACACACGACCAGTTTCCTCGGCAGAATTCAGCTTCCGACCGAGTTTCTGGCTGAATTCTGCCGAGAAACCCGGCCGTGTGTACACTTTCGGCCGAGGAAGCCGACGAGGACCTCGGCGAGGAAATAGAGAACATGTTCTCTATTTCCTCGTTGTTCTATGGGAGCTCTCGGCCCGCCGAGCTCCTCGACGGCTTCAGGGCTGAACTGGCCGAGGAACTCGATGTGTTTGGCACGCCGAGTTCCTCGGCCGTGTGTACGGGGCCTAAGGCCTCGTACACACGACCGAGGAACTCGTCGGAAAAGACACATCGTTTTCCTCGACGAGTTCCTTGTTAGGCCTAGTACACACGAGAGGATTATCTGCTGGAAACGGTCCTCAGGACCGTTCCCGCGGATAAATCCTCTGGCGGATTTTGATCTGATGGTTGTACTAACCATCAGATCGAAATCCGCGCGGAATCCATCCGCGGTGACGTGTCGTGCCGTCGCCGCGATGATGACGCAGCGACGTGCGCGACGCTGGAAGGTAAAGACTTCCCACGCATGCGTCGAATCATTACGACACATGCGAGGGAGGGGATCGGACGGATTGATCTGGTGAGTCTGTACAGGATTCCAGCGGATAGATTTCTTAGCATGCTAAGAAATTTTTATCCGCTGGAAATCCATCGGCCCGAAAAGTATCCGCGGAAAAATATCCGCTGGGCCGTACACACCACAGGATCTATACGCTGGAACTGATCCGCGGATAAATACCAGCGGATAGATCCTCTCGTGTGTACAGGGCCTTAGGCTTGTCGAGAAACTTGACAAGCTTTCTTTGCGTACACACAGTCAAGACCAAATCTCGTTGTTCTCAAACGCGGTGACGTACAACACATACGACGGCACTATAAAGGGGAAGTTCGATTCCACTGGCGCCACCCTTGGGGCTGCTTTTGCTAATCTCATGTTACTGCGTGTTAAGTAAAAGTTTGGTAAGAGACGATTTGCACTTTTCAGTCTGTTACAGCGTGACGAATGTGCTATCTCCATTACAAACGCTACTTTTACCGAAGGTGCGCTCCCGTCTCATACTTTATTCTGAGCATGCGCGGGTTTCTTAGCGTACACACGATCGTGTTTCTCGTCGAAAACCAGCCCGACGAGGAACACGACGAGGAAATTGAGATTACCGTCGAGGAAAAAGAGAACTTGTTCTCTTTTTTTCCTCGTCGAGTTCCTCAACAGTTTTCTCGATGAAAAACATAGGCCGCGTACACACGACCGAGAAACTCGACGGGCGAAACACATCGTTTTCCCCGTTGAGTTCCTTGTTCGGCTGTCAAAAAACTCGTCGAGCCAAATGTTCCCATTGCCCAACGAGGAAATAGAGAGCATGCTCTCTTTTTGGCTCGATGAGTTTCCTGACGGGTTTCTCGGCGAAAAGTGTACACACGACCGGTTTTCTCAGCAGAATACGTCTCCCATCAAGTTTCTTGCTGAATTCTGCCGAGAAAACCGGTCGTGTGTACACGGCCATACACACCACCGTTTTCCTCGGCAAAAAAGCTCTGCCACCAAGTTTCTTGATTGGACCCTGTTGAGGAAAACGGTCGTGTATACGAGGCCTTATGCCGCATACACACGATCATTTTTCGCCATGAAAAAAAACGACGTTTTTCGGCATGTAAAAAAAATAATGTTTTTCCAACTTCATCATTAAAACGACGTTGCCCACACACCATCGTTTTAAAAAAATGATCTAGCAAAGCGCAGTGACGTACAACATGTACGACGGCACTATAAAGGGGAAGTTCCATGCGGATGACGCCACCCTTGGGGCTGCTTTAGCTAATTTTGTGTTGGTAAAAGACGATTCGCGCTTTTCTGTCTGTTACAGCGTGATGAATGTGCTTACTCCATTATGAACAGTAGTTTTACCAGAACGAGCGCTCCTGTCTCATAACTTGCTTCTGAGCATGCGTGGGTTTTTAACGTCGTTTTAGCCCATTTTTTTTTACAACCTGAAAAATTACATTATTTTAAATGTCGTTAAAAAATGCAGCATGTTCGGAAAAATTTTTTTGTCGTTTTTCAGAACCCGACAAATGATGTGAAGCCCACACACGATCATTTTAAATGCCATTTTTTTAAAACTACGTTTTTTTTTCATGCCGAAAAATGATCGTGTGTAGGCGGCATAATGCTGCGAAAACACGGTCAGAATTTCCGACAACAAATGTTCGCTTGGTGCTTGTTGTCAGAAATTTAGACCGCGTGTAGGCTCCATCGGACAGTTGTTGTCAGAGTTTCCGACAACAAAAATTTGAGAGCTGGTTCCTTGAATTTTCGGACAACAAAAGTTGATACTGTCATGCTGTCATGCTGACCCTCTTGCTTCAGTGATTTGAGTCACTGACCCAGATAAATGTTGACCCGAGCGCGGTCACGGAGCTTCGGACCACCGCCGTCGGCGGTGCGCTCGCGACCCATGGCTGGGTTCTTAAAGGGAACGTACATGTATGCCCTTGTGCCCGGCCGTGCCATTTTGTCGACGTATATTGTCGTGCGGCAGTCCTTAAATAAATTTGAGAGCTGGTTCCTTGAATTTTCCGACAACAAAAGTTGATACTGTCATGCAGTCATTCAGTGATTTGAGTCACTGACCCAGATAAATGTTTGCAAATATCAACTTCTGACTTTACTCTGATGTTCCCGAACTACTCACTTATTCAAGTCAGTTACTGATAATTGAAGCCAGAGGGTTAGGATAACGGTCAGGCAAAAAGTCCTATTCTTCAAACATGGAACTTCTAAAGGCCCAAAATTAAATTGTCCCCGTAAAATCTCATTCAGCATACATCTGCTTCAGTGCTTAGCTCTTCTACGGCAGGTTGGTATTCCCTAAATCCTGTAGTGAAGCTAGCCTACACAGCATGAAGGGAAATTTACTTAACATTTTATTTGCTGGAACCCTATGAGAAGGTACATGAACCGCCACAGGAGAGAGGAACCACAGTTCACACATGATAGTTTTTTTGTGCTTAATGGTCAGTAATCTCTCACAGACCAGTAATAAATCAATACGTGTTAATGTTTTAGCTGTAGATGATCCACTTGATGACCCATGACATACCGGTTCATTGCTGGACTTCAAGTGGTTATACCAGAATAATGCCTTCAGCTGCGGGCAGCATCATTCCAGTACCATTTTTTTTAGAGTGGAGAGTGGGCTCTTCTGTAAAAGCAATCCTAGCAGCTAACTAGCCCCTAGATTGATTTTACAAGCAGCAGAAAGAGACATCCCCCCTCCTCCTGCCAACTTCTGCTGATTTATCAGGCTGTCCTATCTCACTTGCACCCCATGACTGACCAGCCAACTAATCATAGAGGCAAACAAAGACCAGAACTGCTCTGTTTGCCTCTATGATATAGGGACCGGAAGCCATTAGCTTACATCACTTTCCAGTTTCCCTGGATGTAAACAGCGCCATTTTTAAAAGTGAAAAAAAAATCTTGGTGTGATCAAACACTTTTAAGAGCAGAGGAGGGAATCTGGCGTCTTTTAGACCCCAGATCTATCCATAAACAGTACCTGTCATATGTCTATTGCTGCCACAAGAGATGTTTACATTTAAGCATCCTGCGACTGTCAATCAATGTCAGTTAGCCAATTAGGGGAGAGAGGGGTCGGGAGCGAATGGCATATCTGTGTCTGAATGGACACACGGAGCTGTAGCTCGGCTTAGGTGCCCCCATAGCAAGCTGCTTGCTGTGGGGACACTCGACAGGAGGGAGGGGCCAGGAGCAGCAAACATGCACCCGAGAAGAGGAGGATTTGGGCTGCTCTGTACAAAACCAACTGCATAGAGCAGGTAAGTATAACATGTTTGTTATTTAAAAAAATATATATATATTTTACAATATAAATTCCACCTGAGGTAGCAGCGTGTCTGCCGCGAAACTTGTCATGGATACGCTAATCTATGAGATACATTGCACCAACAGATACCTTTTGGGGGAACCTTAAGTATTTGTGTATTGGTTTTTAGATGTAAATGTGAAAAATAATTGCGCTGTCCCAAAAAAACACAAACAAACCAAAAAGGAGGGGAGCAGCTACACAAGAATGTGACAAGAATTCAAAGAGAGTGCAGGTGAGTATGCAGCGCTACCTATAACAAAGTGAAATGTGGAAAAAACACAAAACAATCTACACCCAACTGGGTGTGACAATGAAACAATTATGATCAGTCCACGCGTGAAATGATGTTCAATCCACACAAAAATGAAATAATGAAAATGTCCATCATAGGTGGATGTACATAACACAGTAGAGATGTCATAAGATTATGTGGACCATTCCAGCAACAATTCTTCAAGTAAATGGTATGGAAGAAATACGCTTACCAGAACTGTTGGACCCGACAACAGATCAATCAAGCATGGGATATCCCAACCAGCTGGTGGACCAAACTGCAGGCGGGGATCCTGAAGAGTGTATGATACACCTCACTGGTGCCCAAATGGTATCAACCAAATGAAAAACCAATAGACCAGATATTCCTCGGCTGAAGGTTGATCCAATGTTAATATCCCAACCATATAAATGGCTAGGGCCCCATACACACACTAGCGGACCGTTTCCAGCTGAGATTCCTCCTCCGGATTTGGATCCGATGGCTTTTACTCACCATCGGATCAAAATCTGCGCGGAATTCATCCGCGGTGACGTGTCGCGCCGTCGCCGCGATGATGACATGGCGACGTGCGCGACGCTGGAAGGTAAGTACTTCCACGCATGCGTCAAATCATTACGACGCATGCGAGGGAGGGGAGCGGACGGATTGATCCGGTGAGTCTGTACAGACCACCGGATCAATCCGCTGGACCCGATTCAAGCGGATAGATTTCTTAGCATGCTAAGAAATTTATATCCGCTTGAAATCGATCGGCCCGAGAAATCTCCGCGGATAAATATCCGCTAGGCCGTACAGACGACCGGATTTGTCCGCTGGAACTGATCCACGTATCAATCCCAGCAGATCGATCCGGTCGTGTGTACATCGGTAGGAGTTCACAAGACATCTGGCGGTAACTCGGATCTGGTAAGTAAAAACCCTTTTAAGGGTCATAGGGACCAACTGGAGAGACTCAAAAAGCTTTCCATACAAAGTCTCTTCTGTGGTTTTAATTTTTTGCGCTATAAACAAAAATAGAGCGACAATTTTGAAAAAAAATCCATATTTTTTACTTTTTTGCTATGATAAATATCCCCAAAAAAGATATAAAAAAATGTTTTTTCCTCAGTTTAGGCCGATACATATTCTTCTACATATTTTTGGTAAAAAAAAACTCAATAAGCGTTTATCGTTTGGTTTGCACAAAATGTATAGCGTTTACAAAATAGTTTTATGGCATTTTTATTAATATATTTTTCACTACTAATGGCGGTGATCAGCGATATTTTTCGTGACTGCGACATTATGGCGGACACATCAGACACTTTTGGGACCATTGTCATTTTCACAGCGAAAAGTGCTATATAAATGCACTGGTTACTGTAAAAATGACAACGGCAGCGAAGGAGTTAACCACTAGGGGGCGCTAAGGGGTTAAGTGTGCCCTAAGGGAGTGATTCTTACTGTAGGGGGGCGTGGCTGGACGTGTGACATCACTGATCGTCGTTCCCTATGACAGGGAACAGACGATCAGTGACAAGCCACAGAGAAGAACGGGGAAAGGTTTGTTTACACTCACCTCTCCCCATTCTTCAGCTCCTGTGAATCGAGCGCGGTCACGGAGCTTCGGACCAGGTCGTGAGCGTGCCGCCAGCGGTGCGCTCGCGACCCACGGCTGGGTTCTTAAAGGGGACGTACATGTACGTCCTTGTGCCCGGCCGTGCCATTTTGTTGACGTATATCATTGTGCGGCGGTCCTTAAGTGGTTAAAAACGTTGTTGTTTTTTATCAGTACCAAGGTAGTCCATTCCAACCAACTGGGCGGGAATCTTTTTGGTCAGCTTCAGCAACTGCCTCTTTATTCCCACCCTCCCTTGCTTTTTTATAATCAGTATAACCAGGGCTTTTTTTCTCAGACAATAGGTGCAGGAACTCACCCCTTTCTCCGCCCTCTACCCACCTCCCAGTACCACCCCTTTTAGACAATATAGAACCAAGTATCATTTTGTGGTGCTAAGAAATTTGTATGGAATTTGGTAATGATATCAAGAGAAACTGTAAACTAGATCCCCTGTAGCCAGCTACAATAGATACCCCAACAACAATGGACCAACCACAACAAAATCTCCCCCCAGCAACAATAGACTCCCGACAGCATCAACAGATCTCCACACAGCCAGCATTAATAGACTCTCTGGCTGCCATCAACAATAGACCCCTCTCCCAACAGCAGGGATGGACTGGCCATTGGGACTACAGGGAGTTTCCTGGTGGGCCGGCTTCAGTGACATCGGACCGCCGCCCCCCTCCGCTCTTCTGTCTCTCCCCGCAGAGCTCACCTCCTCTCCCTCCCCGCAGCGCTCACCTGGGGGGAACAGAGAATCAGGGGGAGGACCAGAGGAGCAGAGGGGACGACAGAGAAGCATGGGGGAGGGGACAGACAGCTGACTCAACAGCTATGGCCTGGGAGTTTCTCACTTCTGCCGAAACTTGTCCCATAAGGGGGGGCACCAAACTGATTCTTTGCCCTGGATGAAATAATGTCTAGCATATAAAAGTACCAGTACCAGCCGTTCTACTCTAATAAAGTAGAACGGCTAGTGGCTAGTGAAGTGTGAGAGGGGGCTTGGGTGGCCGGGGGTGTGGGGGGTGAGCGAGTTGTCCGGCCGCCATAGGAGAGACATGTCAAGGTGGGCCAGTCTGGATGAAGTCCAGGGCCAAATTGTTGTCCCAGTCCAGCCCTGCCCAACAGTAGACCTCTTTCAGCAACTGAGCCCCCAGCAACATAAGACCCTCCCCAGCAACAATAGGTCCCCCACCAGCAACAATAGACCTCCCCAGCAAAAATAGACCCCCCTGCACAAAACGATCCCCAGCAGTGAGCATCAATACCCTGCAGCACACCCCAGCACCCCTTGCCATTATATATAGTCAGTCCAGGAGATGCCGGAACTGCATTCCCCCGCCTTCCCGCTGAGTATAACCAGTAGGTCTTGGTTTGTAAAATTCATCCTTTATTCCCATAGGCATTATTTAGATAACAACAATAATTTTCAATTTAGATAACCTGTGACAACAGAAAATCACGGAGAGTGCCAGCGCTGACTTTTCTTCTAAATATGATGGTTATCTTGTTGTCATGCTGATCCTTTGGCTTCAACACTTCAAGTTATTGATCTGGAACATGTAAGCCACCAGGGTATCAAAACTCCTAACCTACATAGCATAAAATGAGCATTATAGCCAGGCAATTATCACTTTTCAGGAAGAAGTCCCCAACTGCAGCCTGCGCATTTCTGTCCTTTGAGGTTTTATGTCCTCACTGGGAAATGAAAAGAGAATGAAGCAATCGTCGACACTGATGAGCTGGAGACCAAATCCACAGATCTAAAAAAAGTGCCGGAGAACTGAGAATAAGTTCAACTCAAGTCAGTACCCGGCACTTGTGGAGTCGCCCTTTAATTCTGGCAACCTGAATTTATTTTTTGGTTCAGAGCACACATCTAATGTTAATCTAATTATTTAAACCGTTCCTTTTTCTCGGTAATATAATTGCAGGGTTCAAGAGATGCTTTTCAGCATCATTTCAAGGGAGTGAGTGTAAAGTAAAACACTTTTGGCCGCTTAAAAGGCAGAATAGAGCTCAGCGAAATTAAATTAGCTCTGGGAGGCGTCGGAAGATACATCTCTAGTTTGCTGATTATTATTTTTAATTTTCGATGACACGTTTTACTGAAAGTGACAGAAGAGCCAATCATTTGTGTCATTTGTGTAATTACAGTAACAACCATTATGGAAGGCTAGGCTACTTCAAACTCACAGAACACAAGATGGATTTGTCAGTGTGAGGTTTGACTGTTTAATGAGCTGCTCATGTAGGACATTAAAGGGGACTCGTCAGTCTTCTAAAAAGCTCATGGGTACCCAGCAAACTCTGGCACAACTCCAAGCATTTCTGTGCCCAGCAGAGGGGCTCAAGCAACCCAACACACTTTTATTTAAATACTTTTATTTTATTATTTGTTATAATTATTTATTATTATTTATTATTATCATGTATTATTTTATTTAATACACTTTTATTTAAATACTTTTATTTTACTATTTATTATAATTATTTATTATTATCATTATCATGTATTATTTTATTTAATACACTTTTATTTAAAGCATATAAATCTATCTACCTTATTTATCGGCGTATAACACGCACAGGCGTATACCACGCACCCTAACTTTAAGAGGGAAGTTTCAGGAAAAAAAACATTCCACAGCCCCCTGCGTATAACACGCAGGCACAGTTTACCCTCTATTTTCAGGGTAAAAAAGTGAGTGTTATACGCCAATAAATACAGTGGGGCAGATCCACATAGAAATAGATGGGCGCAGCGTATGTGAGATACGCTACGCCGCTGTAACTTACTTTTGGCCGGTTTGAATCCCTAAAGAATTTGCGCCGTAAGTTACGGCGGCGCAGTCTATCTCTGGCGGCGGAATTCAAATTAGGGGGCGTGTTTCATTTAAATGAAGCGCGTCCCTGCGCCGAATGAACTGCGCATGCTCCGTTTCTAAATTTCCCACCGTGCATTGCGCTAAATGACGTCGCAACGACATCATTTTTTTTAACTTAGACGTGAATTACGTTCATCCCGATTCACGGACGACTTACCCAAAAAAAAAAAAAAAAATTCAAAATAAACGCGGGAACGACGGCCATACTTAACATGGCAGGTCTAACTATACGCGACAAAATACCAGCTTTAACTATACGCCGGAAAAAGGCGACTAGAGACGCCGTAAAAAAATGTGCCGGCCGCTCGTACGTTCGTGGATCGTCGGAAATAGCTAATTTGCATACCCGACGCGGAAAACGACGTGAACGCCACCCAGCGGACGCCAAAGTATTGCATCTATGATCCGAAGGCGTACGAAGACATACACCTGTCGGATCTAACCCAGATGTCGTCGTATCTTGGTTTGAGGATTCAAACCAAAGATAGGACGCGGGCAATTTGAAAGTACGCCGGCGTATAAGTAGATACGCCGGCGTACTCGCTCTGTGGATCTGCCCCAGTATCTATCTATCTATCTATCTATCTATCTATCTATCTATCTATCTATCTATCTATCTATCTATCTATCTATCTATATCTATCTATCTATACATATATATATATAGTATATACTCGAGTACAAGCCGAGTTTTTCAGCACATTTGTTTGTTTGTTTCTGCTGAAAAAGCCCCCTTCGGCTTATACTCGAGTGAGGGTCCCACTTACTGCTCTCCGTTCTATCTGGGGCCGTTTTGATGTGTTGCTTCGAACGCCTCTAGTGGTCTGGATAGCGCTGGTGATCTGCCTCTAGACTAGAGGTCTAACAGCGGCCTGCAGTGTTTCAGAGTCTCTGCCATTTTATTGTAGCCACGGTTCAAACCCGACAGTACAGTGGACAGCGGGAGACCGTAAACAAGGTGAGGCTGCCAACGGGCACAGTGAAGCTGCAGATGGGCACAGTGAGGCTGCAGATTGGCACAGTGAGGCTGCAAATGGGCACAGTGAGTCTGCAGATGGGCACAGTTAGGCTGCAAATTGCCACAGTGAGGCTGCATAAGGGCACCGTGAGGCTGCAAATGGGCACAGATGGGCACAGTGGGTCTGCAAATGGGCACAGTGAGGCTGCAGATGGGCACAGTGAGGCTGCAAATGGGCACAGTGAGGCTGCAGATGGGTATTGTTTACCATTAGCTGCTGCATTTCCCACCCCCTAGGCTTATACTTGAGTCAATAAGTTTTCCCATTTTTTTGTGGTAAAATTAGGTGTCTCAGCTTATATTCGGGTAGGCCTATTCTCGAGTATATACGTTGTGTGTGTGTATATACACATACATGGGCGGACTGACCATTGAGTCACTTGGCACTGCCCGAGGGCCCCTTGCCACTAGGGGGCCCCATCAGGGTTGCCAGGCTCAGTAAATCCAGGGGCAGTATGTAAAAATCTATGTTTTTTTTAGATCTGTCCCTGATATGTCCAAAACCCACATGCTTTTGATGTGAAAATCCTGAGATTTTAGCTGCCCCGCCTCTGCACTGCCTCCTGGCGTGGTGGCCATCTGTAAGCCCAGGGGCCCCATAATCTTCTATTGCCCGGGGGCCCCATGAGTTGTCAGTCTGCCCCTGTACACATATATATATTTTTTTTTACTTAGTGGGAAAAAGATGAAGAAGAAATCCAAATATAGATATTTCTTTATAGTTACATTGATCCAGCTTGGGCCAAAGTAATTATGCATATACAACATCTATGGGATTCCCCTGGATGCTGCAAATCTCTGAAGAATGCACGACTGCTATAGTGATCTCTACTTGCTTTCAGGGCCCCATGAAGAGCAGCTGCCTTGTGGACACAGGAGGCCACCTGCATGGCATGAGTGCCATTCAGAGGTCACTTTGCATTTTTTTTCAATAAATGCAAATTATTTTCTAATTGGAGGAGGTGGAGAGGCAGACAGTTGGAGTCAAGCTCTCCAAATGCAAAGCATTCTTTGAATGGCGCCTGTGGCAAGCAGATGTGTTTTATATAAACACAGAGGGGTTGATTCACTAAAAATGGAGAGTGCAAATTCTGGGGCAGCTCTGCATAGAAACCAATCAGATTCCAGGTATTTTTGTGTCAATGCTTTATCGAACAAGCTGAAGTTAGAAGCTGATTTTACACTCTTCAGTTTTAGTTAACCAACCCCACAGTATATATATATATACAGTGATGAAAATAAGTATTTGAACACCCTGCTATTTTGCAAGTTCTCCCACTTGGAAATCATGGAGGGGTCTGAAATTGTTATCGTAGGTGCATGTCCACTGTGAGAGACATAATCAAAAAAAAAAAAATCCAGAAATCACAATGTATGATTTTTTAAACTATTTATTTGTATGATAGAGCTGCAAATAAGTATTTGAACACCTGAGAAAATCAATGTTAATATTTGGTACAGTAGCCTTTGTTTGCAATTACAGAGGTCAAACGTTTCTTGTAGTTTTTCACCAGGTTTGCACACACTGGAGGAGGGATTTTGGCCCACTCCTCCACACAGATCTTCTCTAGATCAGTCAGGTTTCTGGGCTGTCGCTGAGAAACACGGAGTTTGAGCTCCCTCCAAAGATTCTCTATTGGGTTTAGGTCTGGAGACTGGCTAGGCCACGCCAGAACCTTGATATGCTTCTTACAGAGCCACTCCTTGGTTATCCTGGCTGTGTGCTTCGGGTCATTGTCATGTTGGAAGACCCAGCCTCGACCCATCTTCAAAGCTCTAACTGAGGGAAGGAGGTTGTTGCCCAAAATCTCGCAATACATGGCCCCGGTCATCCTCTGCTTAATACAGTGCAGTCGCCCTGTCCCATGTGCAGAAAAACACCTCCAAAGCATGATGCTACCACCCCCATGCTTCACAGTAGGGATGGTGTTCTTGGGATGGTACTCATCATTCTTCTTCCTCCAAACACGGTTAGTGGAATTATGACCAAAAAGTTCTATTTTGGTCTCATCTGACCACATGACTTTCTCCCATGACTCCTCTGGATCATCCAAATGGTCATTGGCAAACTTAAGACGGGCCTTGACATGTGCTGGTTTAAGCAGGGGAACCTTCCGTGCCATGCATGATTTCAAACCATGACGTCTTAGTGTATTACCAACAGTAACCTTGGAAACGGTGGTCCCAGCTCTTTTCAGGTCATTGACCATCTCCTCCCGTGTAGTCCTGGGCTGATTTCTCACCTTTCTTAGGATCATTGAGACCCCACGAGGTGAGATTTTGCATGGAGCCCCAGTCCGAGGGAGATTGACAGTCATGTTTAGCTTCTTCCATTTTCTAATGATTGCTCCAACAGTGGACCTTTTTTCACCAAGCTGCTTGGCAATTTCCCCGTAGCCCTTTCCAGCCTTGTGGAGGTGTACAATTTCGTCGCTAGTGTCTTTGGACAGCTCTTTGGTCTTGGCCATGTTAGTAGTTGGATTCTTACTGATTGTATGGGGTGGACAGGTGTCTTTATGCAGCTAATGACCTCAAACAGGTGCATCTAATTTAGGATAATAAATAGAGTGGAGGTGGACATTTTAAAGGCAGACTAACAGGTCTTTGAGGGTCAGAATTCTAGCTGATAGACAGGTGTTCAAATACTTATTTGCAGCTGTATCATACAAATAAATAGTTAAAAAATCATAAATTGTGATTTCTGGAATTTTTTTTTTGATTATGTCTCTCACAGTGGACATGCACCTACGATGACAATTTCAGACCCCTCCATGATTTCCAAGTGGGAGAACTTGCAAAATAGCAGGGTGTTCAAATACTTATTTTCCTCACTGTAGATATACACACACACACACACACACACAGTATCTCACAAAAGTCAGTACACCCCTCACATTTTTGTAAATATTTTATTCTCTCTTTTCATGTGACAACACTAAAGAAATGACACTTTGCTACAATGTAAAGTAGTGAGTGTACAGCATGTATAATATAATATAATTATATAATTTGCTGTCCCCTCAAAATAACTCAACACACAGCCATTAATGTCTAAACCTCGGGCAACAAAAATGAGTACACCCCTAAGTGAAAATGTCCAAATTGGGCCCAATTAGTAATTTTCCCTCCCCGGTGTCATGTGACTCGTTAGTGGTACAAGGTCTCAGGTCTGAATGGGGAGCAGGTGTGTTAAATTTGGTGTTATCGCTCTCACTCTCTTATACTGGTCACTGGAAGTTCAACATGGCACCTCACGGAAAAGAAGTCTATGAGGATCTTAACAAAATGATTGTTGCTCTACATAAAGATGGTCTAGGCTAAAGATATAATAAAATATTTACAAAAATGTAAGGGGTGTACCCACTTTCGTGAGATACTGTCTATCGTATATAGTGCTCAGCATAAATTAGTACACTCCAACCGAAAGCCTTCACTTTCCTTTCAAAATAAAAAATTTCTATGGGATACTGTACTAACAAATACTCCCACATTGATTGCAACCAAGGTTTCTTAACCACTTAAAGTGGAAGTTCACCCAAAAACCTTTTTTTTTAACATTAGATTGAGGCTCGTTTTGTCAAGGGGAATCGGGTGTTTTTGTTTTACAATCGAAGCTGTACTTACCGTTTTAGAGAGCGATCTTCTCCGCCGCTTCCGGGTATAGCCCATACCCGGAAGTGGCGGAGAAGATCGCCCTCTAAAACGGTAAGTACAGCTTCGATTGTAAAAAAACTACCCGATTCCCCTTGACAAAATGAGCATGAATCTAATGTTAAAACATTTTTTTCGGGTGAACTCCCGAGCCTCTTTCTGAGATGTGTTGTCTACAGGTTAAAACATTTTTTTTTGCAAGAAAATTACTTAGAACGCCCAAACATTATACATAGTTTTTTCTAACACCCTAGAGAATAAAATGGCGGTCATTGAAATACTTTATGTCACACCGTATTTGCGCAAAGGTCTTACAAGCGCACTTTTTTTGGAAAAAATACACTTTTTTAAATTAAAAAATAAGACAACAGTAAAGTTAGCCCAATTGTTTTTTATATTGTGAAAGATGATGTTACTGAGTAAATTGATACCCAACATGTCACGCTTCAAAATTGTGCCCGCTCGTGGAATAGCGGACAAACTTTTAGTCTTAAAAATCTCCATAGTCGACATTTAAAAAATGTTTGTTTTGCGTTACAGAGGAGGTGTAGGGCTAGAATTATTGCTCTCAATCTACCGATTGCGGCGATACCTCACATGTGTGGCTTGAACATCGTTTTTATATTTGGGCTCTGCTCATGTATGCGTTAGCTTCTGCATGCGAGCTCGGCGGGGCGGGTTGGGAAGAGGCGCGTTTAAAAAAGATAATTTTTCTTATTTATTTTACCTTTTATTTTTTACACTGTTCTTTTATAAAAAAAAATGGTGTCACTTTGATTCCTATTACAAGGAATGTAAACAAAAAGACCTCAGATCTCATATTTACAATAAAATGTCAATGGGCGGAAGTGACATTTTGACGTCGCTTCCGCCCTGCTATGGTATGCAGATGGGTGGGGGGCCATCTTCACCTCACTCGTCTCCATACCCAGCCAGCAGAAGGACCTGATCGCCTCCGCTGCTGGCCACGGCTCCGGTAAGTGGCGGGGGGCATGGGAGAGCTTTCGGGAGGGGGCCCCTCTCCTGCAGCCGATAAAAGTGATCTTGCGGTGACTCTGCCGCAGAGACCACCATTATCGGAAACTGGACCGCCCGCTGAAGAAGAGGATACCTGGGTTATGGCAGCTAGCTGCTGCCATAACAAAGATATCCCTCTTCAAACAGCCGACGTATATCGGCGTGGGGCGGTCCGGAAGTGGTTAATTTGCACACACAAAAAAGTTAAATTTTAGACAACAAACTCCTAAATTAACAAGAATTCAACTACAGGTGAGTCTAATTATTCATTAAACAGGTGTCCATCAGACAGTTGATTATAAAAGAAAGTAATGGAACAGAGAAAACCCGTTCCCATTTAATGCTGTGAGCAATGGCACCACATGGAAGAGAAATGTCACAAGGCCTGAGCAAGAAATAATTTCTTTACACAGGAAAGATGAAGAGTACAAAAAGATCAGCAAACAATAATAATAGGTATAACTTATTTCTTGAAGGAAACACTGTTCCAAATCTTTAATATTAAAACAATATTAACCTGTTAGGACCTTTCCATATTCCGCAGTGTCCCTAGTCTATTTTGTTGTTGCCAGCTATGCTGTAGCCAGCCTGAGCTCTGTTTGTTTATGTAATCTTGGTTGGTTGGGTTTGCCCTAAGCCCAAGAAGACTGCTTCTGCCGGCAAACGTTAAGTGTTCTTCAGTACGTTGAGTAAGAAGATTACATGTATTGAGTAATAAACATTTACTTGACCCTGGCCAATCACTGAGGGGTTTAGGCCAGTGTGGGCTACGGAAAGAAATAAATTAATGGGAAGACTTTCTGGAAATTTCCCTTTTCTTACCCAGTTTTTGTCATCTGAGCTTAAAGCGGTTGTATACTGCTTGACAAAGTTTTTTTTTTCTTCCTGCAAGGTAAAATCATAATGTGCTAGTATGCATTATGTGAAAATTACCTTAAAACGATGTCAGTGCTTCAGCCACTTCCATTTTCACTCATGTTGCCTCTGGGTTCGCTGGCTCCAGCTCTGTGACTGGCCGGAGCCTCAATGACATCACTCTCACATGCATGGGCACAGGGGCCCAGATTCACAAAAGAGATACGACGGCGTATCTCCTGATACGCCGTCGTATCTCTGTTTTAGGGTCTTCCTAACTATGCGACTGATTCATAGAATCAGTTACGCATAGATAGCCCTAAGATCCGACAGGTGTAATTGTTTTACACTGTCGGATCTTAGGATGCAATACCTCAGCCGCCGCTGGGGGGAGTTTGCGTCGTAAACCAGCGTCGGGTATGCAAATTAGTAGTTACGGTGATCCACAACGGTTTTTCACGTTCGCTACGTCGCTGCTAGTCTAGTTTCCCGTCGCAAAGTTAGTCGTCGTTTTTGCTGCCCTAACTTTACACTGCCCACGTATGTGCTGTATAAAGTATGGCCGTCGTTCCCGCGTAGAAATTTTAAATGTTTTTGTTCTTGCGTAAGACGTCCGGGAATACGAAAGTACGCTACGCACGTCGCCGTTCGAAAAAATGACGTCACTTCGCGCAAAGCACGGCGGGAATTTCAAAACGGAGCATGCGCAGTAGGTCCAGTGCGGGAGCGCGCCTAATTTAAATGGCACACGCCCCTTTGAATTACGCGGGCTTACGCCGAAGGCCGCCATCGTAAGTTTTCATGCAAGTGCTTTGAGAATCAGGCACTTGCGATGAAAACTTGCGGCGGTGTAACTACGATACGTTACGCCGCCGCGATTCTACTTGAATCTGGGCCAGGGTTCGGTAGGAACGGCACCGGTGGCCATTCCTACAGAGCGCAAGTAATGTAAATATCTCCTTATTATAGGATTACCTATTGGTAAACATTAGCAGAGGACGATTACTTCCTCTTTAACCACTTCAACCGCGGAAGGATTTAGCCTTCAATGACCGGGCCATTTTTTGCCATACGGCGCTGCGTCACTTTCACTGACAATTGCGTGGTCGTGCAACGTTGTACCCACAAAATATATAAAAAAAAAGAATTTATTCAGTGCAAAGTGCACCATGTTGTATCAGACGGAGCACTCACTGGCCCGGATTCATAAAGATTGCCGTAAGTTTAGGCGGGCGTAGCATATCTCATATACTCTACGCCGCCGTAACTTTGAGAGGCAAGTCCTGTATTCAGAAAGAACTTGCGCCCAAAGTTACGGCGGCGTAGCGAATATGGGCCGGCGTAAGCGCGCCTAATTCAAAATAGGCTGGTAGGGGGCGTGTTGTATGCTAAACAGTCGTGATCCCACGTAATTGACGTTACTAACGAGCGGCGCATGCACCGTCCGTGAAAGTATCCTAGTGCGCATGCTCCAAATTACAGCGCAAATAGTCATTGCTTTTGACGTGAATGTAACTTACGCACAGCCCTATTCACGTACGACTTACGCAAACGACGTAAACGACACAAAATTTGACGCTGGCCCGACGTCCATACCTAACATTGGCTACGCCTCATAGAGCAGGGGTAACTATACGCCGAAAAAAAGCCTTACGTAAACGACGTAAAAAAACGCGCCGGGCGCACATACATTTCTGAATCGGCGTATCTAGCTCATTACCATATTCGACACGTAAATCTACGGAAGCGACACCTAGCGGCCAGCGTAAATATGCAACTAATATACTACGGTGTAAGAGACTTACGCCGCTCGTATCTAGGCAACAGTGAGGCGTATCTGATTCTATGAATCAGGCGCCGAGTTGCGACGGCCCGCATTCGGAGTTACGACGGCGTATCTGGAGGTACGCCGTCGTAACTTCTTTCTGAATCCGGGCCACTGACTTTAACTTTTTAACGGATAAAAAAAAGTAGGGAATGCACTGCCTACCACAGGATGGTGCACTGTAATAGCCAATCTTACTGAGCAGGTACAAAGGGCACCATCTTATGGAAGGCAGCACACTCACTTGGGTAGATTCAGTAAGATCGCCGTAACTTTGCGGCGGCGCAGCTTAAGGAATTTAAGCTACGCCGCCGTAAGTTAGCGAGGCAAGTACATGATTCATAATGTACTTGCCTGCTAAGTTACGTCGGCGTAGCCTGAATCGGCGGGTGTAAGGGCGCCTAATTCAAATGTGTTGGGGGGGGGGGGGCGTGTTTAATGCTAATGAGGCTTGACCTCACATTTTTCACGGGCCTTTTGATTTCGCCGTGGACGTAAACGACGTAAATCCCGATTCGCGGACGACTTACGCAAACAACGTAAAAAATTTGAATCTCACGGCGGGAACGGCGGCCATACTTTAACATTGTTATTCCACCTAATAGGTGGAATAACTTTAGGCCTGCTAATGCCTTACGGAAACGGCGTAAATCGACTGCGGCGGCCGGGCGTACGTTCGTGAATCGGCGTATAAACTCATTTACATATTCTACGCCGGCCACAATGGAAGCGCCACCTAGCGGCCATCCAAAATATTGCAACCTAAGATAGGACGGCTTGCGCCGTCCTATCTTAGATATGTTTAAGCGTATCTCTGTTTGAGCATACGCTTAAACATAAGTCGGCGTAGATTCTGAGTTAGGCCGGCTTATCTACTGATAAGCCGGCCTAACTCTTACTGAATCTACCTAACTGTGTTCACATTAGCTTAATATTCAATTAATCACAGAATTAAAAAAAAACTGAAAAATTACCAGCCTAGAATACACTGGGCCAGATTCAAGAAGCAATTGCGCCCGTGTAACCATAGGTTACACGGCGCAATTGCTTACTTGCTCCGGCGTAGCGAATGCTCCTGATTCAGGAACATCGCTACGCCGACTGCAGCCTAAAATCTGCGCGGCATAAGACTCTTATGCCACGCAGATTTTAGGCTGCATTCTAGCGAAGACCGCTAGGGGGCGCTCCCATTGTGATCTGTGTATAGTATGCAAATTGCATACTAACACCGATTCACAAACTTGCGCGGGCCCTGCGTAATTTGCGTACGTCGGGTTTCGCGTAACGTTACACATCCTAATAGCAGGCGCAGCCAATGCTATAGGATGGCCACGTTCCCGCGTCGTTTGCGTAAGTGGATCGTGAATGGCGCTGGATGCCATTCACGTTCACTTTGAAGCAAATGACGTCCTTGCCACGTCATTTGCCGCAATGCACGTAGGAAAGTTTCCCGACGGAGCATGCGCTCTACGCTCGGCGCGGGAGAGCGCCTAATTTAAATGATTCCCGCCCCCGGCGGGATCATTTACATTAGGTGCCCTTACGCCGGGCAAGTTAACACAGCGCCCCCGCAATTTACGGAGCTTCTGCTCTGTGAATCGCGGGCAGCGCAGAAAATTTGCGCGGCCACTGACTTTTCTTAAGGTGGGCGTTATTTTATTTTTTGGGGGGGGGGGCAGTTTTTCATTCTTGGACCCAGGCAGCACAATGTCTTGGGCCAGCCCTGCGTGTTAGTGTAGATTGGGATGGCTCTTAGTATTCCAAGCACAGTAAACAGCAGGAGGAAGCTTCTGTTGTTGTTCACAAGATCCTTTCAAAAGTAGGAAACTCTTTTGTAGTATCACACAGAGGGGTCATGATACACAGATAGGTTTACTTTAATACAGAAGCTTTCTGCTAAATATATATGAAATGATGCATTCGGCGCCTTTACACAAACTGGTATTGAACAACAACTCTGCCTTTTTACAGTACAGTAGTGTGTGTTTAAGAAATCAAATGTTGGTAGACCTTGCCATGAAAGAGATCATTATGATAATATTGGCGATTATAATTTGGCACGTAGCGGGTTCCTAACACAAACTACGCAGTTCAAACCCAAACTTGCCATTTACATATTTGATGTAAAAACATCGCCTTGTTCCCAACAAAACCATTGCCTTTCCTCCGCATGTATGGTACAATAATCTGGGGTATAATTTGTACATATTTAGAAAGACTCGGTAGTGTGCCTAAAATTGTCTTAGGAAAAAAAAAGGGAGTTTTGCATTTATAAACATGTTTTAAGCAAATGCGATTATTATTTTTTTTATTCCTGATGTGAAATTCATTGCTAATTAGTTTTGATTAAGTAAGGCATATCCTTTGAAAATGAGAGACAAGTTCCCTTTGCCCTCTAATGAATTGTCTGTTATTTACATAGTTAATTTTAATAACCTGGAGCATTTTATCCATGGGGCTAAATCATTAGAGAGATCCTCATTGGAAGCAGTCTCTATATTTACTAATATTCTCTGCAAGCTTACCCGGAATTAAAGTTTTATTTTAATTTTTTTATCCTGCAATATTGAACAGCACACAATAGTATAAAGTGTGAACCTGCTGGTTCATGGGCTGTTTATTAGTACGGCGTATGATCATGCCATTATCACCTTTTGTATCACTTGACCCTCCCTTTTAGATTGTAAGCTCTCATAAGCAGGGCTGTCTTAATGAGAGGGCACACCTGGGCACTGCCCAGGGGCCCCAGCTGCATGGTTGGCCCATGCTCTTTCCCCAAAGCAGCTGGTCCCTGAGTCCATGCTGTCCCATGATGGCACTGAGAGTGATAGATACACAGGGGAGACAGTCTGCCTCCTACCTACTCGATGTCTATTTACCTGCACTGTCATCGTTGTAGGAGCTCTAGAGCATTTCTTTGCACAGGGGCCCATGATGCTATTAAGATGGCCCTGCTCATAAGTAGGGTCCTCCTAACCTTCTTGCTTTGAATGGCATCGTAACAGTTTTTCTGTTCATTTTGTACAGCGCTGAACAAACTGTTGGCACCTTTATAAACCCAATATAATAATAATTATAATAATAATGTAGCGCCCCCCTACTTTCAGTATGGGCACTACGCTAAAGTTAGTGGGGAATGGGAGAGTTACCTTGCTCCCATTCACTAAGGGCCAGATCCACAGAGCAAGTACGCCGGCGTATCTACTGATACGCCGCCGTACTTTCAAATTTCCTGCGTCGTATCTTTAGTTTTAATCCTCAAACCAAGATACGACGGCTTCTGGGTTCGATCCGACAGGCGAAAGGCTTCGTACGCCTTTGGATCGTAGGTGCAATACTTCGGCGTCCGCTGGGTGGAGTTCGCATCATTTTCCGCGTCGGGTATGCAAATGAGCGATTTACGACGATCCACGAACTTACGCGTGGCCGTCGCATTTTCTAATGTCGTCTGTAGTCGGCTTTTTCCGGCGTATAGTTAAAGCTGGTATTTTGCGGCGTATAGATAGACTTGCCATGTTAAGTACGGCCGTCGTTCCCATGTCTAAATTAGAATTTTTTTTTGGCGTAAGTCGTCCGTGAATAGGGATGGACGTAACTCATGTCCAAGTTAAAAAAATGACGTCCTAGCGACGTCATTTAGCGCAATGCACGGCGGGAAATTTCGAAACGACGCATGCGCAATTCATTCGGCGCGGGGACGCGATTCATTTAAATGAATCACGCCCCCTACCCGCCGATTTGAATTCCGCCGCCAGAAATACACTACGCCGCTGTAACTTAAGGCACAAATTCTTTGAGGATTCAAAGATCTGCCAGGTAAGGTACGGGGGCGTAGCATATCTCTGATACGCTGCGCCCATCTAATTATCTGTGGATCTGGCCCTAATTGTTTACATTTTGGAACTCCTGTCATTCCAGAAATGTCCACTGGGTCAGTCTGTGGTCCAGGGATGCAATATCATCCCTGACCAGCAGTTGGCGCCAGAGGGATTCTGGCTGAGCAAGTTTTCCCCAGCAGCCAATTAGAGAGGTTTCTTCCTCGCAAGGCATGCTGGGGAAGGGTATATCTGTGACAGGTGTCATGTGTTCTAAAATCGTTCCAGGTGCGGCATCCACCTTCAGGGTGTGCGCATCCATGGACCCCGCCGGCGTGGCCCACCTGGCCAGAGTTGCAGTCTACATGAACCCTCATCTGGAAGTACAAGGGGACCCCAGTGACTTACTGGGTTCCCGGTTCTACTGAAAGGATCCCAGGCTGGGTGCCGTACGATTGGGGAGTCGGTTTGAGAAGGACCCGGAGGCAGGTCGTCCAACAGAGCCTGAACAAACCAATTGGGGATCCGGTGACCAGAGTACTGACAGGTATGTTGCTGTCATCTGGTGACCAAAGCAGAAATTTACTGGGAGGATATGCTTCATTTATCTACCTAGCTCATTTATTGTAATTGGCCCGTGAATCCCAGAAATCCTAAGGTACACCTTGGCTGCCAGATTAATGCAAAGGGGTCTGTCTGGGGGCACTTTACCCACTCAGATGGAGTGGCGACGAGTTACAAATTGGTACTATGCAGAGCAGTACCGACTGCTCCATTTAATATCCAGGCCTGATACTGCAAAGTTCTCTCCTCTCTCTCTCTCTCTTCATTAACCTTGACCTTCCCAATTGATGTTGATGTTGGCCGTGTTTGGCCTGGAAAATAAAGCATTGAGAAAACCTTTATTCACTGTCTGGACCTTCGCTCACTACTTTTGTTCTCAATACTACACCCCTAGACAACGCCAGGGTAACTTAGCAGGCCGATCCCAAAATCAACCAGCGACTCCTTCCGGGGTGAGAACTACAATAATATCAGTGTATAGGCTAGCTCATTATGAAATACTTACCCGAGAACGAAGCCCCCGCAGCCGTCCTCGTCTCCCCCCTCCGGCCGGCAACATTTTTCCCCGGAAGTTATTTCCGGGTATCGCGGCTCCGGCTCTGTGATTGGCTGGAGCCGTGATGACATCACTCCCGCGCATGCGCACGGGAGCTGCCGGGAATGGCACAGTACAACTTAAACACCGGCACATACGTGCCATTGCATTAGTTGGCTTAAGTGCGCATGTGCCACATGACGTCGGCACATGCAAATACAGGGATATCTCCTAAACCATGCAGGTTTAGGAGATATCCAGTGCAGCTACATGTAAGGCCTCATAAACACGACAGGGTTTCTTGGCAAAAAACAGCAAGAAAACTGCTTCTTGCCGAGATTCTCTTTCGTGTGTACGAGGCATTCAGGTTTCTTGTCTGGAAATCTGGCCAGAATCTAAACGGGAAAAAAAGAGAACCTGCTCTCTTTTTTTTCGTCGAGATTCTCGTTTGCCCTTTTCCAGACGAGGAACCCGAGAGTGTGTGTACTTACCTGTCGCTGTGGAAACACGCGCATGCTCAAAATGAATTTAACGCATGCACGGTAGCTTCCAAGGCATAGGTAGGGTGAAGCAAGATGGTGGCGACGGCATCGAATGTGACGAGCGCATGCTCGTCATACGCGATGACGCCACAGCGTTCTTTCCTTTCAAGAGAACAGCGGTTCTTTTGAAATGAAAGTCAGTACACTCGGACGGCAAAAGTTTCTTGCCAAGAATCTCGTCAGGGAAAACTACGGGTTTTTCCTGACAAGATTCTCGGCCGTGTGTGTACGAGGCCTGAGCCTAATTATAGGCTTGCCTGCAGTTTAAAGTGGTTGTAAAGGGTTTACAACCACTTTAATACCTTTAGTAATTTTTGGGGTTGCATACCACAATTTGGAAAGTGCAAAATATGGTGCAGCTGTGCATGGTAGCCAATCAGCTTCTAACTTCAGCTTGTTCAATTAAGCTTTGACAAAAAAATGGAAACTGATTGGTTTCTATGCAGCGCTTCACCAGATTTTGCACTCTCCAGTTTTAGTAAGTCAGGTGCTTTGTGTATATAGAGGTCATCTATAATTATCTATTGAGTGCTTTTAATGGTTTTCTGCCTATTTTCCTACTTCTCCACAACATATGTAGGTAGGTACTTCTGAGGAAATTCTGATCTTTTGGTGGAAAAGGTTGGTTCAAAACAGTGGCAGCCTGTCCATTAGGTGCAAAGGGGCACTGGTGGGTACTGATTGGCAGCACTGGTGGGCACACATTGGCAGCACTGGTGGGCACTGTTGGGACTGCACATATAATCAGTGTACATATCCCTTTTAGAAAAGCCGGTTATCGTCCCTCTTCTCCTCTCCTCATGTTGACAACTTGAGGAAAGGGGTGCCCATAAACGGCTTCTGTTTACATCCATTATCAGCTGTGATTGGACACAGCTGATCATGTGGTAAAGAGCCACTGATTGGCTCTTTACCTCAATCTGTGATCAGCAGTGTCCTCCGTTGTCCCAGAACTAGCAGGCCATGCTGTAGCCATCATTCCGCTATAGTGCAACCAGCAAGTGGTTAACCCTCCTGGCGGTATTTCCGAGTCTGGCTCGGGGTACGATTTTTGTACCAAAAGCAGTATCCCCGAGGCAGACTCGGGCTCGCCTCGCAGTGTCCACAGACAAAGTTACTTACCTTGTCCCTGGATCCTGCGATGCCTCCCCGCTGTGTGAGCAAGCGGGTCCTCGCTCGATTCACACAGTGTCCCTGTGTGCCGCTGAGCTCCGTTCCCTGCGCCGTTACGACGCACGGGGGCGGAGAACGGCGCCAAATTAAAAAAAGTAAATAAACACATTACATACAGTATACTGTAATCTTACAGATTACAGTACTGTATGTAAAAAATACACACACCCCTTGTCCCTAGTGGTCTGCCCAGTGCCCTACATGCACTTTTGTATAATAAAACCTGTTCTTTCTGCCTGCAAACTGGAGATTGTCCATAGCAACCAAAAAGTGTCCCTTTATGTCAAAAGTGATTTTAGAGCAGCTAGAAAACAGCGATAATAAAATACAATCACTTGCAGAATTGTGCGATAGCGATTTGTGGGGAAATTTGTCATAAAAAAATAAAAGTAATGACAGCGACAATTCTGCAACTGAGCAAATTTCAGTCATTTTGAGTTGATTACATTATTGAATAATTTTTATTACAATTATATTATTATTTGTTATAATTATTTATAGTTATGTATTATATTATAATTTATAATTTTGTTTTTCAAACTTTTTCATACCCGAGATGTCTACTAGACTCTTGTTCGGACAGATTTAAGTGAGTTATTCCTAAGAATTGCAGGCCTACAATGTAAAACGCCAAATTTCCTTGCAAAATAATGATGCCGCTTTCAGCACCAAAAATCTGAAATAATCATACCGCCAGGGAGGTTAAAGGAGAATTAACCAAAAAAAAGGTAATTAAATACACAAGGCTATTTTTAACACTACTTTTCTGTTACAAATACAGCAATTTAGAAATTGCATGAAAGGTTTAGCACTGGGGAATACTTTTTGAAAGAAAAAAAGTGAATTTTATATACAACTATATGGATCAGACCAAAATGAGGGACAAATGAGCAGGAAAGAGGGACAGAGGGACATTGCTCCAAATCAGGGACAGTCGCTCAAAATCAGGGACAGTTGGATGCTATGTATTTTGTCTGTTGTAAATCAACCCCATGGCGTATATTCTGAATTTAAGGAGTGACTTTCCATTGGTTCTTGCTTCCCATAATATCTGTCCTGGGTCACATGTATTTTTTAAGACACTAATATCATCATATGAACTCCAGAATAAACCTTCATCTCACATTTTGTACCACAAGTCCATGGTATTTGACGTAAATAGTTCTATGGGGTTTCTGCACCCAGATGGGTTAACTTTAAAAAACATAACTGGGCAGTGTGTAGTTCCTCCAATTAATTCGGAATGAGTATTACATGCACTGATATTTCCATGAATACTAATTAGTCTGATAATGATTGAACTCTAAAAACTGCTACCGGAATTTTTTTGTTAGATGACAGAAATAATGAGAAAAAATTAACCTAATTACATTTTAAAGAGGTCATATTTAGATAAACTATTAGAGAGGATTGGGTTTTATTATTGTGCAGTAAAGTCAGAGATGAAGCTTCGGGTTCATCGTTGCTAGTTTGACAGATTTAGAATCAGACCTAACCTTTGGTTCATCATTGCGCAGTCATTGAGGTGCTAATTCACGCACTTTATTGGCCATTATTGAAACTTTGAACAACTTTGTCATACAAGGGCATATTGTAGCCTACAGTAATGGAAGAAAAGAGTGACGCGCAAGATGTCTGAAACTATGTTTCTGGTTTTTACCTAGACAATTTCCCTTATTTTGTTGATTAGGTACATTGAGATAAGATTGTGCCAGATGAGTATTCCTCCAACACACTTTATATCGGTTTTATACTTCGCTTTGCCTAATGACATTAACCACACTGAATCAGAAGTGGGTCCTTACTAAACATGTACATTTTCGTCCTAATTTCTGGGATTTTTGCGTTCGTTTTAACAAACAATAACGAACGCGCTGAAGGATCCAACATAAAAATGCTTTATTTTCGTTTTGTTGCAAAACAGTTTGATACAGATAGAAGATTTGACACAACGGTGACAATAGCGATCTGTATCTATCGAACCTGCGGTTGAATGAGCCAAACCTAACTCTAGTAGTCCAAGATTATTCGACATAGAGAGAAAAGATTCAACATTATAGAGACATGAAGATTCGACAAAGCAGCTAAAAACATACGATCGCCGTGAGTGGACATTTCTGGTCAAATGCTCCACCCATAGGCTATATAAGAATTCTAATGTTGGTTGACTAGTAATAATAATTAATAAATATAATTATTACTAGTCATACAACATTAGAATTCTTCTATAGCTTGTGGGTGGAGCATTCGACCGGAAATGTACAATTGTGGCGTTGTACAGTTTAGCTGATTTCGTCGAATCTTCTTAGAACATTCATAAGCCTTCAATTGACCGATTCAACCCTAATTAATTCTGATTTTCGGACGAATGCTTTTTTAATGAAATAAAATAAATAAAAACGAGTTTCGGGAGTAACTAAATAAATACATTTTTCGGACTAAAACAAAATATTTCAGTGTGCACATGTCTAGTCCTTACCTCTTATTCCTCCATGTACCAATATAGGTTTTCTGCCCTTCTGACATTACTTGTTTTGCTTGGACTGAGAATTACAGTTCCAGGTTTCATCTGTAGCTGGTGCATGTGAGTGGTAGTGTAGAACTAAAAGAACTGAGATATTGGTGTTTTTGGGTTTGGCCCAGAGTGAGTTCTCCTTTAAAGGGCCAAACAAACTATGGCTGTGCCATGTGGAAAGAAACCTTATTCCAGTCTTGGGCTGCTACCTCTGATGGTCTCAAGACAGGACTTAGAGTAGAAATCAAAGCTTTGGGGTGAGTGTTAAGGAGTGCCCAGGATAAAAGTTAATGACACGTAAAGTTCAAGAACGAGTTTCTGTCTAAATTTTTAAATGACAAAGAGTATCAAGAGAAGCCAACGTGCTTCGGGGAAAATGCCTACCCATTCATCAGGGCTGAAGTAATAGATATAATTGGACTAACAGTATGTTGAGAATAGGATACCTGTTACAAAACACCAGAATTTCTGCATATCATCTCAAAGCATCACAAGGAGGAGTTGTACCTGTCTGGAAGGCTAACGTATTTTGAGGGACATGCCCTCTTCTTCAGGGCCAAGAGACCTGTTGCTTGGAATCTCAAAACAAGTTAGCCTTCCAGACCTGTGCAACTTCTCCTTGTGATGTGTACCTGGATTTGTTCTGATGAGCTTGTACACATGTTGGGTGCGAGTATATAATACACTCTTTGATTTTATCAATAAAGGATACCTGAGGTAATGTACTAGGCTGGTGTGCCCTCTATTTATAGTTGCAGTTTGTCCAGACTACCCCAGACTCGAGAGGGCAGCAAAGCATGGCATTTCCATCTGGGTCAAGATTGGAACAAAGAACAAAGTGTTTATAACATCTAGGTACCACACTCAAGCGCAGGAGGCCTTCTTGTCATTTTTCAGCATCTAGAAAATGACAGTCCCAGTTTAGAGCCTGAATATCATTTGAGTTAGAATAAAAGAACTCCAGACAAAAATATAGACATACCCCTTATGCCCCGTACACACGATCGGCTTTCCTGTCGGAAAAACCTTGGATGGTTTTTCCAACGGAAAACCGCTCAAGCTTGGCTTGCATACACACGGTCATACAAAAGTTCTGAACTTTCGACCATCAAGAACACAGTGACATACAACACTATGACGAGCTGAGAAAATGAAGTTCAATGCTTCCGAGCATGAGCCGAATTGTTTCCAAGCATGCGTTGGAATTTTGCGCTTTGAATTGCTACAGACAATCGGATTTTCCGATAGGATTTCTTTCTGTCGAAAAATTTGAGAACCAGCTTTCCATCTTTTGTTGGCGGAAATGTTAGCCAACGACAGCAAAAGTCCGATGGAGCATACACACGTCGGAATTTCAGTTCAAAAGCTCACGTCTGACTTTTGCTGTCAGAATTTCCGATTGTGTGTTCAGGGCATAAGTTCACTGCTGTATTCTTCATAGGCTTAAAATCTATTAGTGTATTTGGCTTTAGCATGATATACCATATGCTTGCTAGAAAGCTTGGTAGAGACCAATTATATATAACATTTTAGATTTGGATAAACTTGGCTATAAATAACATTTCCATCAAATAGTAGTAATCGTTGAACTGTATATGCATCTCTGTGCAATCCGATGTTTCCACATATACTGTGTATATATATATATATATATATATATATATATATATATATATATATGTTCCATTACAAAACACAATGAACACTTGCCAGTAATATCCAAAATGCTATGGAGGTTTATAGCTCACTATAGTTCAAAAAGTCTCTGTATTACACACCATTACAGTCAATGAATCAGATGTTTTATTTCCATCATTAAAACATGGATCGTAGTCCCCACTCTAGATCAATAAATATGAGACTGCACATCCCGTGCTCAACATCTTCTTCAGCCAGAGCTGAACATTTGTCATCTTCATAATAAAAGGTTTCCATTCTCTGATTAATATTTAAAAGTAATAACATGACCTTGGGTGGCGTTAAACATACCTTTAGCCTTTGCTGAGATCAGGTTCATCATGTCTTTTTTTCTGAAATAATTATTCTCTGGCTCAGAACAATAGAAGATAATACAGTTCAGCTTTATGATCTTCCCCACTTACATTCATTGTTATCCTTTACACCAAGCTTCACAGATCAAATTATAGAGAAAAAAGGAACAAAATCCTGATAGCATATCCATGTACTACAGAACATTCACAGAAGTGGTGAACCATTCGTTTACACCAGGGCTAGGCAGCCCTGGCGAGGTGGAGGTTTACCTGAACAACATAGAAAAGATCACCAGGGTTGCAGCAGGCTTCTTTTTTTTTGTTTTTGTAAGGTTTGAAGAGTTTAAGGGTAAAGCCTCGTACACACGATAGGTTAACCAGAGCACAACGGTCTGAAGGACGGTTTTCATCGTGTGAAGGCCCCTTAGGTTATTTAACCTTCGGTTTAAAAAAAAGACAACTTGCTTTACAATTTAACTGATGGATTGCTAACCGATAAGTCAAAACCGATCGTTAGTATGCAAAACCATCGGTTAAAAATCCACGCATGCTCAGAATCAAGTCGACGCATGCTTGGAAGCATTGAACTTCGTTTTTTTCAGCACGTTGTTGTGTTTTACGTCACCGCGTTCTGACACGATAGTTTTTTCAACCTATGGTGTGTAGGCGCGACGGACCATCAGTCAGCTTCATCGGTTAACCTAGGACAACGGTCCTTCAGACCGTTGTCCTCTGGTTAACCTATCGTGTGTACAAGGCTTTAGTAGTATCCAAAGCAGATTTTAGTGAATAGTAACCTGGGCTGGCCCAAGACATTGTGCTGGCTGGATCCATAATGAAATGCTGCTCCCCCCCCCCCAAAAAAAAATCATATGGCATACCATTATGTTCAATTCCAAGGGGTGGGCTAGGGAAGTATAGGGACAGGCTTGGGTAGTATATGGACAGGCTAGGGCAGTATAGGGGCAGGCTGGAGTAGTATATAGACAGGTTAGGATAGTATATGGACAGGCTATGGCAGTATAGGGGCAGGCTGGGGTAGTATATGGACAGGCTAAGACAGTATAGGGGCAGGCTGGAGTAGTATATAGACAGGTTAGGGTAGTATATGGACAGGCTAGGGCAGTATAGGGGCAGGCTGGGGTAGTATAGGGGCAGGCAGAGGGGCCCGGGGGGCAGTTGTCATAATGAAACACAAAACTGCTGAAAAAAAATCTTGGTTGGCAATTTTCTGGGTAAATAGAAGAGAGGGAGAGGGGGCCATGGTTCAATTTGCTGCCCCTCTCAAAGTGCTGCCTGGGTCCAATGGACCCACGGAACCCATTGTATGGACAGCCCCGTTGGTAGGTATTTATTTCCAATCTGTGTTGGGTGAGATCTGTAATTTATCTCTATATAGGGTTTTTTTTTAACAGTGTTTCTGTGTTTTAATGAAGATAAATAGACTATGTCATTTTAGATTTTTTTGTTATGCCGCGTACACACGGGTTGGGAATTTCCGACAAGAAATGTTCGATGTGAGCTTTTGGTCGGAAATTCCAACCGTGTGTAGGCTCCATCTGACTTTTTCTGTCGGAATTTCCGACAGCAAAATTTTGAGAGCTGGTTCTTGTCAGAAATTCCGACGGTCTGTATGTATTTCCCCACGCACAAAAATCCACCGATGCTCGGAATGAATAAATACCACCAAAAGAAAGCTCTATTTGTGTGAACAAAATGATAAAAATGTAATTTGGGTACAGCATAGCATGACCGCGCAATTGTCATTGAAGGTGCGAGAGCGCTGAAAGCTGAAAATTGGCCTGTTGAAGTTAGAGGGCGAAAGTGCCCGGTATTGATGTGGTTAAAGAAGGATTTCCATTTTTTGTTCCGTCTAATACATTTAGGCAGACTTGCCTACAGTACAGATGCCAACATCAGTCCTGCACCCCTAGCCAGCTTAAGAGGTGTAGAAAATCCTGGAATATTCCTTTATGTGTGTATGTGTGCGCACGCTGAGTGTTTTACAGTTTGTGATCCATTTATGTGGATGGCTGCATGATAAGGTGATGCCATAATCCCTATTTGTCCCTCAGTAGCTATTATTTTGCACAGATCATTTGTTCACTTGTCAAAGTAAATTGAACTGTGAACAGACTGAAACAAATTCCATAACTCCTTGGCCTGGGAATCTCCGTTAATGTCAATGAGAAAAATCTCGATATATGGTACACACCACTGCAAATGCCATACTCTCCTATAGCATTACAAGTAAGACCCGTGCAATCCTGATCTATCCCAGGAGCTCTGAAGCTAACCACACGCAATTGAAAAGTTCCTCAGCTGCTGGTTTAGCTGCTTGAGCTATGGCGCCTGAAGATTTCAATGCACGTCTTCTATTCTTAAAGGAACATTGAAGCATTATATGCTTTAATATTTTTTGATAATGTAAAGGTTAACTCCTGGCAAACAGGTAAATTCAAAGCTGAGATACATATACAGATTTACACAGCCCTATGAAGGCTGGTGAGCATAGGCGTGCGCACAGGGTGTGCCGGGTGTGCCCAGGCACACCCTAATAACCCTGTGCAGCACAGATTGCCCCTACTGCCCTAGCTCCTCATTCCCTCTGCAGCACTACTGGCTTCCCTCCTCTCCTGCTGGTTGTTGCTGCGGGATGTTTAAAGATAAGTGAGGGCCCTCCCCCTATCCATATCTCACTAAGACAGCTAAAAGCGCGCTCCCGGCTCGTGCGCGTGCGCACGCACGCTCGCCGCTGTCATGGCGGCGCCCAGGAGGACGAGGAAAGGTGGAGAGATTACTGGGGGCATCATTGGGGACCCCTCTATGCGTTTTTGTGGCAGAGCCTGTAGCGGAGGGAGGTAAGTGGTGTTTAAATTGACCGCCTTTACTGAGCTTGTTCCTGGATGGCACTTACTCCCTCCAGTGGCAAAAAACAGGAAAGACATCCTATTCACAGAAGATAAATATAAAACTTAAAATTATCCTCTTCTTATCCATGCCGCAGGAAAAGCTACTAAAAGTAGTTCCAGCTTTCACCCATTACGGCAGGCAAGTTGTGCCAACCTTCAGGTTTATCAAGGGTTCCATTAGAGGAACCTCATACCTGGACCTGTAGAAGATTCTGCCAGAAACTTTTCGTGCCACAGTTATATTAGTACACCAAAGTCTGGATCCCAGTGCCCAGACCTCCGCAGAGAGACATTACAGGCAAACCTTGTTTCTTCGTTACACGAGGCCCGGGTACTACCCATCTTAGGCTTTTGATATCGACCCGAGGTATGGATCAGGTTATAGCTCCTAGGTTTCCGCAGACAGACCATGAAAAGAGCACGAAGGCAAAAAAACTGAGGTACTCTGCATTTAGAAAGGGGTTATATAGGGGAGGAACTCAATTTTAATTGGGTTTGCCAGTGTCCAATCAGCTGTGGTGACTACATAACCCAATAAGTAGTAATGCAAGAAATGTATTTATCATCCCTTTCCCATTCCAAATGAACATTGTGAGTGATTGCCAGTGTATGTTTGAGCTTTTGGGGTGCACGCCCTAATGCAATAGGCTGCACACACCCATGCTCGTGAGCCAGGTTAGGAATCTAACTTTACTATACTGCAGCAAAGCACATAGCTTAGTCAACCTCCCTGTATGTCTGTATCACTCAATATTCTTGCAACAGTTTTTAAGCAACTATCTGATACTATTTGGCAATTCCCATGACCCCACCTCAGTCTTATGGCTTGATGAATTGTTTAGGTGAGGATTGTTAAGGAGTACCCTCAGTAGGTGGTAACAACTCTGTTTAAATTTCAGAAGTGCTTGGTGACCCAACTGATAAGAATGTCCGCATGTTAGCAGAGCAAAAAGGCAGAGAAATTCGGTAAGACAGTAGACTTATGCCCTGTACAAACGATCGTTTTTTCCATCGGAATAAACTCTGACGGGTTTTTCCGACAGATTTCCGCTCAAGCTGTCTTGCATATACGCGGTCACACCAAATTACGACCGTCCAACGCGCGGTGACGTACAACACGAGAAAAATGAAGTTCAATGCTTCCGAGCATGCGTCGACTTGATTCTGAGCATGCATGGTTTTTTCTCCATCGGAGTTCCATACAGACGAACGGAATTTCCGCTCGGAAAAAGTAGGATGGGGCATAAACACGGTCGGAAAATCAGATGAAAAAATTTGGACTTTTTCATTGTAAATTCCAATCGTGTGTATGAGGCACTAAGCATCAATAAATGGTCAATCCATCTGTAACGGAATGGCCCGTGATACCCAGAGACTTTTGAAGGATGTGGGGTACTCCTGTGCCAGCTTCACTAATGACTCTTGGGTCTAGGGTCATCCTATGTCCAGTAGGATGGCTGAGAAATTATATCATGAATTACATGAGATGGGACAATAATGATAATTCATGTATTGCAGGATATCTTGGAATATTACAGGTGGTTAATTCTGTCCACAACAGGTCAATAGCAGAGTGACTCATTCATGTGGGGACACACATACATAAGAGCATCAGCAACAGGTTTTGGGAGCCATTGAGAGAGCAAAGCAAGTGACTGTTTCAGAACTGAATTCCATTATTCACCTTTACCATCAGCTACCGACCTGGTAAGCAAAATGGTGATGGGTTGTCCCAGCATTGGAGGAATGGAACTATGGACTAACTTCGGAGTCAACCCGTTTGGGGTCCCCTCCTGTGTTAGTCTCCCACTGAAAGGGACGAGACACACAGAAGGACGAGACACACACAGCTCTGTCTCTGGTTCAAAAATGAATGAATGCATACAGTTAGAAAGCATGCTGCAGTAATCACAGGGACAATGAAACACTCCACCCAAAACATCACACAATGGGTGCTTAACGAGTCCCCCTCAATCCACATCCCAGACAGACTCTCTGGCACCGAATCTACATGAATCAATTACTATAGCTGACATGACAGACATCATGCAGACATCATGAATTTTAGAGTGTGTTAACTCACAACACATATTAGCATCAATAGAACTTTCACACAATACAGGGCTAGTTAGCATAGCACAATGAAATATCTTAGGAGTCAGTCTCAATTAACACCTCAACAGTATATGTGTCCCCACATGAATGAGTCACTCTGCTATTGACCTGTTGTGGACAGAATTAACCACCTGTAATATTCCAAGATATCCTGCACTACATGAATTATCATTACTGTCCCATCTCATGTAATTCATGATATCATTTCTCAGTCATCCTATGCCTCTACTGGACATAGGATGATCCTAGACCCAAGAGTCATTAGTGAAGCTGGCACAGGAGTACCCCACATCCTTCAAAAGTCTTTGGGTATCACAGGCCATTCCGTTACACCATCCAAGTCTGATATTTCAGTATTTAGCATATTCTAGAGCCAAACCAGCTAATAATTTCATATATTTCTCAGTAGTGAAAGGATGCATCAAGGTGAATAAACACAAACCTTTACAACTCCTTTAATGTATAGAATGCATTAAAGGGGTTGTGAACCCTCCAAAACAACTTTTACCTACAGGTAAGCCTAGATTAAGGCTTACCTGTAGGTGTTTGCAATATCTCCTAAACCTACACGGTTTAGGAGATATTTGCCAACAAGAATGCAGCGATGTCTACTGCACATGCGCCGTAGACGGCGCAGGTGCACTGAGCGTGCTGGATTTCTGAATGGGATCATAATGCTGGTCCCGCACGAATGCGCAACATCGTATCGGTCCTGCGCGCATGGGCTGGAATTACGTCACTCGGAGGAGAGATGGCGGCGGTGGCGGAGGGGAATGAGGAGCGCTTTGGGGGCTTCGATCTCAGGTAAGTCATTCATAATGAGCTAGTATGCCATGCGTCCTGACTACAGGAGAGTCAGGACGCTCTGTACGTTGCAGATAGAAAAAGGAGCTGCATGTTAGAGGACGTCCTGACTCTCTTGTAGTCCAAGGGAGGGGGCGAGCACTCCACACCAGGGAGAAAGCCTCGCATTACTGTGTGGAGTTACAGACAGAAGAACAGGAAGTGAGGATTTCTCAGAAGAAATAAGGACATTTAAAAGCAAAATGGAAGGATGAGGTAAGTGAAGGAGGACTGCACTAAGGTAAAGGAAGCTATTTAGGAAAAAAAATGTACCTTTACAACCCCTTTAAGATAAAAAAAAACCTTCTGACTTAACAACCACTTTAAGTCTTACGTTTTTACTAAAATAGTATTAATCGAATGCAGAGGCAATTTTTTTATATGATAAAGAGTAGATACATTTATATAGTCTTAAGCCCTGTACACACGATCGGTTTGTCTGATGAAAACAGACCGATGGACCGTTTTAATCGGACAAACTGATCATGTGTGGGCCCCATCGGTTTGTTTTCCATCGGTGAAAAAAAATAGAACGTGTTTTAAAATTTTCCTATGGATTAAAAACAGATAGAAAAAACGATAGTCGGAGAAAAATCCACGCATGCTCAGAATCAAGTCGACACATGCTCAAAAGCATTGAACTTCATTTTTCTCAGCATGTGGTAGTGTTTCACGTCATCGCGTTGGACACGGTCGGATTTTTGACCGATGGTCTGTAGGCAAGACTGATGAAAGTCAGCTTCATCAGATATCTGATGAAAAAATCCATCGAATTAGATTCCATCAGATATCCAATCGTGTGTATAGGGCTTCGCACATATAATCGGTCCTTTGAGGGCAATCATAATGCTGATATGGCCCACAATGGTATTGAGTTTGACACCCCTGCTTTAAGGCATAGGGAGATTTTTTTTTTATTATTCAGCAAAGATAAACTAAACCTTTAAAGAAATAGCACATCACATTTTTTCTCATGTTTTTCAGTAAAAAAGAAAAAAAAATCACCCAAAAAAAAAGCATTACAGCATTAATCCCGCTATTTATTGTCACCCCATTTCATTATCTTTAGAAATTAGCCCGCTTTGAGTAAATAGTTTATTGCACCACATAAAAATGTTTTGCTGACCTATTAACTAGACCAGTATATTATTGTTATTGACAAGAGCAGTAAAACGTACTAACGGCCATTAAGCCACTTAGCATACTTGACATGCCTTTTGATGCGGTTGGAAAGCTAGAGGGGCGATTTTTTTTATTTTTATAAAGAATATTGTGTGTGGCTGATATTAAATTGTGTGCATGATCTTAATATATTGTCTAAGTTTATGAGTCATAAAAAAAAAAAGCCCAGGCTTAGTAAAAATAAATAAAAAATAAATGGCTAAAGAACAAATGCCAAAGAAACACAGGCAGATTGTAATGGCGCGGGCTAACACTGATGCACCATACTGTTTAACATGTAAAGAATAGATCACTGGAAAAAAGATGTACGAAGCATGTCTTCCTATTCTCTTTTCTAGGATCACACAAGCATTGGATGTAACTGATCTTGACATTCCGAGTTCCTTGCTTTGCTTTGAAATATTGTAAACTCTGGTATAGTCGAGAACAAACACAGAGGATGTGTTTAGTTGTTTGTTTTTTTTGTAGCTAATATAAAATATGTATTATACACAGCCACCTACTGTGAACAGAGGGTAAGTCCGATGCGTTTCATCTCAAGGGTACCCTGTTTGACTTCCATTAGGGATGTATTTTAGACCTATGGGTTTTTATCAATTCAGAAAGTCCACTTTGAACCCTTATTTCAAAGCCTACAGGGGGTGGAAGAACTGGAGCAACGCTTCTCTTGTGCCTGACGGAACCTGTTGGATTGAAAGAACAATTCCGCTCTCCTTTCAAGTTTGAAGCAAGGCCCGAAACAGGCAAATGTTGTGTGGGAATGGAAATAGGTTTTGGCTAATTCTTTGATTTCCCATTGACGACGACTTCATTTGCACGTAAAGCAAATTCCCTTTACATAGACATTTTGTTGGGAAGGAGAGGAAAGTAATTGGGATGTTTTGTAGATTGTCATGGGACATGTATAGAAAAAAACTTGTAGGTGATGGAAAAACCTGCATAACGAGGATTCTCTATCTAGTTCAGTGTAGAAAATGAAAGATTCCATCCCCCAAAAGTACTAATTACCTAACACTTTCTTTTTATTTATCTGTGACTATAGCAGTAATATAAATTGAGCACTTGGGTGCCAGCTCCATCCATCAGCCGTGGTCATTAAAGAGAACCTGTATGTGGAATATGTGCCCAAAAAAGGGAAGCAGAGGGCAAAAGACTCGTCACTAATACTGAAAAGAATATGTAGCGCTTAGTTGCTACTAGTAACCAGGGGCGGACTGACAACTCATGGGACCCAAAGGCAATAGGAGATTATGGGGCCCCCAGGCAATAGATTATGGGGCCACACAGTATACACACACACACATACAGTACACATACACAGTATACACACACAGACACACAATATACACACACAGTATACACATACAGTATCCATACACAGTATACACACACAGACACACAATATATACACACACATACAGTATACAAACACAGTATACACACACAGACACACAATATACACACACAGTATACACACACACATACAGTATCCATACACAGTACACACACAGACACACAATATACACACACAGTATACACACACGTAAGGTCACCCCCCATTAGCATAAAACACGCCCCCTCAGCCGAATTTGAATTATGCACGCTTACGCCTGCCCGATTTACGATACGCCGCCATAACTTAGCAGGCAAGTACTTTGTGAATCATGTACTTGCCTCGCTAACTTACGGCGGCGTAGTGTAAATGCCATACGCTACGCCGCCGCAACTATGCGCCCGCCTACCTGAATCCACCTACAAGTTTATAAATTTATGCCGATATCTATCTCTCTACTCCTCGCCTCACTCCTTCAGTCTCCTCTCGCAATATTAACTTACTAACTGAAATATCAGCATGGATGTCGCACCACTTCCTTAAACTAAATCTCAAGCTTATAATATTCCCTCCTGCCCCCATCCATGACTTTTCCATCAAAAACAATAATGCAACCATCAATCCCCTCCCCTCACGCCTGGGTACAAGGTGTAATCCTAGACTCTGACCTGTTCTTTCAGCCCCAAATCCAATCGTTGTCAAGAGCTTGTAGACTTCACCTCTGTAACATCTCTAAAATTTGCCCCTTTTTAACTAATGGAACCACCAAGCTCCTCGTTCACTCCCTTGTTATCTCTTGTCTTGATTATTTAAACTCCTTTCTGATAGGCCAACCTCTCCATAGGCTATCCCCTCTTCAGTCTATCATGAATGCCGCTGCCAGACTCATCAACCTTACCAACCGCTCAATGTCTGCCACCCCTCTCCGCCAATCCCTCCACTGACTTCCTATTGCCCAGGGAATTAAATTCACAATTCTAACTACAACATACAAAGCCATCCAAAACTCTGCCCCGAGCTACGTCACCAATCTTGCCACCAAATATCACCCAAACCGTCCTCTATGCTCCTCTCAAGACCTCCTGCTCTCTAGCTCCCTTGTCTCCTCCTCCCTTGCTCATCTCCAGGACTTCTACAGAGCCTCTCCTATACTATGGAACTCTCTACCTCAATCTGTCCGGCTATCTCCTACTCTAGTTGCCTTCAGGCGATCCCTGAAAACTCAGCTCTTCTGGGAAGCCTATCACACCTCCAACTAATCTCTTATCTCTTCCATCAGCTTATTCACCACAGTTACAACCTTTTGGATCACTTCCCCCACCCTATTAGAATGAAAGCCTATCCTTGGCCTTTATGATGCTGTTTGAACACTAATGCCGCGTACACACGATCGGTCAAACCGATGAGAGCGGTCTGATGGACCGTTTTCATCAGACCAAACCGATCGTGTGTAGGCCCCATCGGTTATTTATCCATTGGTTAAAAAAAATCAATCTTGTTTTAAATTTAACCGATGGATACCTAACTGATAGAAAAAAACGTTTGTTTGTAGGCACGTTCATCGGTTAAAAATCCACGCATGCTCAGAATCAAGTCGACGCATGCTTGGAAGCATTGAACTTCATTTTTTTCAGAACGTTGTTGTGTTTTACGTCACTGCGTTCTGACACGATAGTTTTTTTAACCGATGGTGTGTAGGCACGACTGACCATCAGTCAGCTTCATTGGTTAACCGATGGAAAAATCCATCCGACCGTTCTCATCGATTTGACCGATCGTGTGTACGTGGCATTAGGTTCTCTAACAGACCTCTGAGGGCTTCACAGAACAGCTGTATTTACACAGAGATTAAATTACACACAGGTGGACTCTATGTTCTACTTAGGTGACTTCTGAAGGCAATTGGTTCCACTAGATTTTAGTTAGGAGTATCATAGTAAAGGGGGCTGAATGAGGAATGTAATATCTCGCGCCAAAAATAAATTCCTAATATATATTAATGTGATAAACAACACATAAATAATAAATGATAAGCAGCTCCAACGCTTCCTGACGACGTGTCAATCACGAAACGTACGTCGAGGCGCCTGGTTACGTACGTACAAACGACACACTTCCGGTCCCGCTGGTTCTCCGGCTTGGAACGCACGCCAGCTCCCCAGCGAGGAACTCTCTCCACAACTTTATCTGCTACGCTGACTAGCCTCAGTGCCAGGTCTAAGGCACTACCCAAGTAAGAGGCCATTTGGCGATGCTGTATTTATGTTATATTTTAATAAATAGTACTTCACTGTGGTGGTTTCCCTCTCTCTTTGTTTAACATTATGAGAGTGTTTGGACTAAGGAAACGTAGAGCCGCGCAGTGGAATCCTGGATACTAGTTTAGTGACCAATGCTTTAATTGACCTTTTCTAACAAATTAGGTCAACACCTTATGGTAAGAAGCCATCCATTAGTGCACGTTTGGGGGATCTTCTCGGTGAAGGTCGACATCTCTTATATCGAATTTCCAGCACTGTACTAATCAGTTTCAATTTAACACTGACACTTATGAATGGTCTATATTTATTTATTGATTTATTTATTCATTCACATATTCACTTTATATTGTGTCATTTTTGCTCGTTTTTTAGGCTTATTTTTATGCTATTGTTGGTTCAGATGGACCATCCTATATAATTGTTATAATCACCACCTACTTATTTATTATGCAGTTTTAGCGCCCCCTTTATACACTATCACCAAAGGGGGCTGAATACAAATTCACGCCACACTTTTCACATATTTATTTGTAAAAGAAAAGTCATTTATAATTTCCCTTCCATTTCACAATTATGTGCCACTTTGTGTTGGCATAAAATCCAAATAAAATACATTTACGTTTTTGGTTGACAAAACGTGGAAAATGTCAAGGGGTGTGAATACTTTTTCAAGGCACTGTAAAACTGGATGGAAAAGGGGGGGGGGGATTAAGAAAATACATTTATTGGCAAAAATAGAAGCTAAAATATTGTGTAAATAATTAAAGGCTTCAGTTCTGTTGTTGCCTTTCTGCTATGTGAATTCCCACCCCCTTTAATATAAATATATATACATTTTATAAGCTGGAGTGCATTTGATTTGCTTCGCTGGGAATGAGGACTCACATACTGGTCCATTTTTGGCTCATGTAAGTCCCCTTGATCAGAACTGAATTAGCAAAGACTGAACATGGCCTGTACATGTGTAATGCTTGTAAACTTTAGGATGCTGGGAACGGGGCCAATTCTGAGCAATATATACAGGTTACACTTTATTGTTCATTGTCCAAACACTGTTTATGCAACATAATATTTTTTTGCCATAAACAATTTATATTTTAAGGAATCGGTTACTAAGTGGGCACCTGTGTATCTGGAAAATAACATACAATGTATTTTCAGTAAAAAAAAAAGTGCTAATGCCTGTTTTCATTAGTGTGCTTGAGCAAGAACAGAATGCTTTTTGAGCAGCCACTAAAACAGAAGTAAAGGGTGGAATGTTAATATGTACAAAAAAAAATACAAAATCAAAAGTATACCCTTAAAAAAGAATTCCACTTAAAATAAATGCATACATTTAGTATGAATGGGAATAAAGTGAGTGCGATGTTCACGTTCCTTGCCTTTGTGCTTCTATAGTCTTACAAAGAATGTATAGTGTTTTTAATGATTTTAGATACACATTTAAAGGAGATTCAATTTAAATAATCTTATCAATGGGTGTTCATTTTTTTACTTTTCTTTCTCTATAAACACTGGGCTAGATTCAGGTACAATTGCGCTTTTTTTACGGAGGCGCATGGCAACGTTTTTGCCCTGCGCCCCCGCAAATTTACTGCGCTGCCCTTGATTCACGGAGCAGTAGCTCCGTAAATTGCGTGGGCGCGCCGGCAAAATGCCCGGTGTAAGCGAGCGCAATTTAAATGATCCCGTAGGGGGCGGGAATCATTTAAATTAGGCGCGTTCCCGCGCCGATCGTAGAGCACATGCTCCGTCGGGAACTTTTCCCAAGGACGTCATTTGCTTCAAAGTGAACGTGAATGGCGTCCAGCGCCATTCACGAATCACTTACGCAAACTACGTAAATTTGCAATTTCGCAACGCAGGAACGACGGGTATACGTAACATTGGCTGCCCCTGCTAATAGCAGGGGCAGCCTTACGCGAAAAACGCCGTACGGGAACTACGTAAACTGCGTACACAGGGCTCGCGTAACGTTGTGAATCGGCGTTAGTATGCAATTTGCATACTATACGCTGAGCACAACGGGAACGCCACCTAGCGGCCATTGCAAGAATGCAGCCTAAGATATGCTCTTATGCCGCGCATATCTTAGGCTGCAGTCGGCGTAACGAGGTTCCTGAATCAGGAGCATTCGTTACGCCGGGGCAAATAAGCAATTGCGCTGTGTAACTATGGTTACACAGGCGCAATTGCTTCTTGAATCCAGGCCACTATTAGGTAGATTCAGTAAGACTTAGGCCGGCTTATCAGTAGATAAGCCGACCTAACTCAGAATCTACGCCGACTTATGTTTAAGCGTATGCTCAAACAGAGATACGCTTAAACATATCTAAGATACGACGGCTTGCGCCGTCCTATCTTAGATTGCAATATTTTGGATGGCCGCTAGGTGGCGCTTCCATTGCGGTCGGCGCAGAATATGTAAATGAGGAGATACGCCGATTCACGAACGTACGCCCGGCCGACGCAGTACTTTTACACCGTTTCTGTAAGAGATAGGCCGCGTAAAGTTAGAGCTAGGCCCTAGTGGAATAGTAATGTCAAGCAGGTAAGTACATTGTGAATCATGTACTTGCCTAGCTAACTTACGGCGGCGTAGCTTAAATGCCTTAAGCTACGCCACCGCAAAGTTAGGCATAGGTACCTGAATCTACCTATATGGGCCAGATTCAGGTAGGAGATACGACGGTGTATCTCCAGATACAACGGCGTATATGCAGATACGCCGTCGTATCTCTCAGTGTGAGGCGTCGTATCTTGGCGCCTGATTCAAAGAATCAGATACGCCAGAATTTGTCTAAGATACGACCAGCGTAAGTCTCCTACGCCGTCGTATCTTAACTGCATATTTACGCTGGCCGCTAGGGGCGTGTACGCTTATTTACGCCTAGAATATGTAAATCAGCTAGATACGCCTATTCACGAACGTACGCCCGGCCGTCGCAGTACCGATACGCCGTTAACGTAAGGCTTTTTCCGGGGGAAAAGGTACCCCTGCTATATGAGGCACAGCCAATGTTAAGTATGGACGTCGGGCCAGCGTCAAATTTTCCGTCGATTACGTCGTTTGCGCAAGTACACGCTCCCTACCTGAATCTACCCCTATATAGTCAAAAGTATTGTGACACCTGCCTTTACATGTACATGAACTTTAATGTCATCCCAGTCTTAATCCGTAGGGTTCAATATTGAGTTGACCCATCGTTTGCAGCTATAACAGCTTCAACTCTTCTGGGAAGGCTGTCCACAAGGTTTAGGAGTGTGTCTATGGGAATGTTTGACCATTCTTCCAGAAGTGAGGTCAGGCGCTGATGTTGGGTGAGAAGGCCCGGCTCACAGTCTCCGGTCTAATTCATCCCAAAGGTATTTTATTGGGTTGAGGTCAGGACTCTGAGCAGGTCAGTCAAGTTCCTGCACCCCAAACTCGCTCATCCACACTATATTGCCAAAAGTATTGTGCCGCCATTCCAAATCATTTGGTGGAGGGGGGATTATGGTGTGGGGTAGTTTTTCAGGGGTTGGGCTTGGCCCCTTAGTTCCAGTGAAAGGAACTCTTAAGGCCTCAGCATACCAAGAGATTTTGGACAATTTCATGCTCCCAACTTTGTGGGAAAAGTTTAGGGATGGCCCCTTCCTGTTCCAACATGACTGCGCACAAAGCAAGGTCCATAAAGACATGGATGAGCAAGTTTGGGGTGGAGGAACTTGACTGGCTCCTCAATTACTTGCTCATCCATGTCTTTTTTGGACCTTGCTTTGTGCACTCATATTAGAAAAGGAGGAGGCAATCCCCAAACTGTTCCCACAAATTTGTGAGCTTGAAATTGTCTTGGTATGCTAATCACCTTAAGAGTAAGAGGCCCTAAGTCCAAGAGAACTAAGGGGCCATGTCCAACCCCTAAAAAACAACCCCACTCCATAATCCCCCCTCCACCAAATGATTTAAACCAGTGCACAAAGCAAGGTCCATAAAGACATGGTTGAGCGAGTTTGGGTTGGAGGAGCTTGACTGGCCCACACAGAATCCTGACCTCAACCTGACAGAACACCTTTGGACTGTTGAGCGAGGCCAGTTAGCGGTTTGCTATCGGAGGCACTGGTCAAGGGGGAGGACCCAGGAACGCCAGCAGGGGACAGTGGGGGACATGAGAAGAAGAGAATTGGGGCTGCTCTGTGCAAAACCACTGCACAAAGCAGGTAAGTATAATCTCTTTTTTTTTAAGCCAAACTTTTAATACCACTAGAGTAGAGTAATTTAACATTAGTTAGGTTGACATACATTTCACTGAGTGCGACACTATCCTCTACCCGGGAGTGGGGAAGGTGGGGTGCAGCACAAAGTAAGGTCCATAAATACATGGATGAGCGAGTTTGGGGTGGAGTAACTTGACTTGCCTGCACAGAGTCCTGACCTCACCCCCAAACTTGCTCATCCATGTCTTTATGGACCTTGCTTTGTGCTCTCATGCTAGAACAGGAGGAGGCCATCCCCAAACTGTTCTCACAAAAGTTGGGAGAATGACCTCAACCTGATAGAACCCCTTTGGGATGAATTAGAGCGGAGATTGCAAGCCAGGACTTATTGTCCACACCAGTGCCTGACCTCACAAATGCGCTTCTGGAAGAATGGTCAAACATTCCCATAGACACACTTCTAAACCTTGTGGACAGCCTTCCCAGAAGAGTTGAAGCTGTTATAGCTGCAGAAGGTGGTCAATATTGAACCCTACGGACTAAGACTGGGATGACATTAAAGTTCATGTGCTTTTGGTAATATATATGTGTATAATTCACCCATGCATTTAGGCGCTTGCCTAGCCACTTGCCGTCAGCGAACGACTATATACGTTGACACAATGGCTCGTCTGGGCATATGGGCGTACATGTACGTCCCTTTAAGAAGCGGCATTGTGGGCATGCACGTGCCCACTGCAAGCTCCGTGAGTCCGACCGCGGGTCCTGCGGGCTCAAAGTCCGCAGGTATACCTGCGATCGTCTCACGAAGAGGAAGAATGGGAAAATGCTGATGTAAACAAGCATTTCCCCAGTCTTCCTAGTGACAGTACATTGATCACAGCTCCCTGTTATCGGGAGCGGTGATCAGTGTTGTGTCACTCGTAGCCCAGCCCCCCTACAGTTAGAAGCACTACCTAGGACAAAATTAACCCCTTCAGCGTCCCCTACTGGTTAACCCTTTTCACTGCCAGTGTAATTTTTACAGTAATCAGTGCATATTTATAGCACTGTTCGCTGTATAAAGAACAATGGTCCCAAAATGGCGTCAAAAGTGACCAATGTGTCCGCCATAATGTCACAGTCATGATAAAAATCGCTGATCGCCTCCATTACTAGTAAAAAAAAATATTAATAAAAATGCCATAAAACTATCCCCCATTTTGTAGATGCTATAACTTTTGTGCAAACCAATCAATAATTGCTTATTGACCGGGCACGCCCCCCTGAAGACATTCAATACAACAAAATGTGTGTCGGAGGCGGTACCCGGTCACGTGACGTGCCCCCCCCGCTCATGGAGCTGACAGCTGGGAACGCAAGGCTGTGCTACGGTGGTAGCAGAGAGACCAGACAACCCAATAACATTCGTACCGCAAATTAAGCAGTGACACGTCTGCAGCCCCAGTGCCGGATAGGCACCTATACAGTAAGAGGCCATCTTGGCTTTTTTTTTTTGCCCTTTGTTTTTAATAAGTTTTTATTAAATCAGTATTACACTATTGGCTTCTCCATTGATTTTTTTGCATATCCCTATTTGGAATCCTTGGTGATGAGGCAAATATCTTTTCCTGTCGGCATGTGTGCAGGCACAATCCTGCATAAGCTCTTATGACTAACTTTTTAATTAAAGTAGTCCATAAAATCTGGTAAGCGCATCCATTTCTCATCAGCACAGTTTTGGGTGTTAAAGAAGATTCGAGTGTGGTGGTGGCATTTTCCTTTTCACTTAAGCAAGATACAGCAAATTAAGAAGATTTATTATCATTAATAATTTGTGACACTTCACTTGTTATAATATTGGGACTTGATGTCATTGAATCCCTCATGACATAGAGACATTATATATTTGTAATATTTGTATTATTATATATTGTTAAGTTTTTCATTGTGATCACTATACCAATGATTGATTGATTTATCACTGAGTGGTCTAGCGCCCTCTATTTTCCTTTTCACTTATTACAATCAGTATTGTCTAGGAGGTGCAGCTTTATATTATATAGTTAATTAATTCTATTCTTATACTTTTGGCGCTGAATTCAACTTTTTTTCAATCGCAAAAAGTGACCTGATCATTGGCCAGCCAAATGGTCCCGGGGCTGAAGTGGCTAGAGTTCAGCAATAATAACACCATGCTTGCCTCATGGTAAAGCGTCCACTGGGTGGCGCTATCCTAATGCCGCCTCTGTTTCATTTCCTTTTCTTTGAGACAGCAATATTGCACATATTTCACTTCCAGAAAAATAGGGATTTAATTGTAGCCCAT